>NW_027775005.1:0-3698 GCF_054177405.1 Leptonychotes weddellii | reverse complement strand
CATTTGAGGTACAGATGCTTTTGTACCTTTGTCAAAAATCAGTTGGTCATACTTGTGTGGGGTTACTTCTGGGCTCTTGGTTCTGTTCCTTTGGTCGAGGTCCCTATCCCTGTACCAGTACCATGCAGTTTCGTTTATTCTGGCTATATAGTAAATCTTGAAATGGGGAGACTGATTCCTCCCACTTTATTTTTCCATTACACTATTTAAATTATTATTATTATTATTATTTACCTTTTAAACCATTTTTAAGTGTATAATTCAGTTGTCATTATGATGCCAGCAAGCTGGGTCTGGGGACCCAGAGGATGAATGGAAATCAAACACAGGCCAGCAGGAGGAGGTAAAAGGGGAATTTATTGCAGGTACAGATAGAGTGTCTGGGAGACTTGTCTTTGTTTGGGGTCTGGGGGTTTTTATTGAAGAAGGTGGTCTGGTGTATGTGTCCCCTCAGGCATCCAGGAACAGTTAGGAACAAGGATGAGGGCCCAAGTGCTGCTTGGAGCCCTAGGGCCTGGGCATCTAGATATCCAGAGCCAAGGTGGTCTGAAATGTGCATATGATGGCTTCCGGTCGTTCTCACCTGGTCCTTCCTTAAATATTATGTATTCTAAAGAAAAGGAGCAAAAAGCAGATTTTTATGGAGTCCTTTAGTCTCCCTGGCTGAATTAAATGCATTTACAATGTTGTGTAACCATCACCCACAAAGTCTATTACAAAATTTTTTCATCACCCAAAGCAGAATCCTATAACCATTGAGGAATAATTCTCCATCGCCCCTTCCCCTGGCCCCTTGTAGCCTCTTTCCTATCTCTGGTTTTGCCTATTCTAGACCCTTCCTATAAGAAGAATCATATACAATATTGGTCTTTTGTGTCTGGTTGATTTCACTTACTATAATGTTTTCGAGGTTCATCCACATTGTAGTATGTATTAGAATTTCATTCCTTTAAAAAAAAAAATAGGCTTAGGGCGCCTGGCTGGCTCAGTTGGTAGAGCATGTGACTCTTGATCTTGGGGTCGTGAGTTCGAGCCCCACGTTGGGGGTAGAGTTTAATGAAATTAAAAGAAAAAAAGCCTTTATTTTTTAGAGTAGTTTTAGGTTCACAGGAAAATTGAGCAGAAGATGCAGAGACTTCCCATAAACCCCGTAACCCCACTATCAGTGCCTGCACCAGAATGGTACATTTGTTATAATCAAACTCACATGAACACATCATCATCACCCGAAGCTTATAGTTTACATTAGGGTTCACTGTTAGTGTCGTATGTTCTGTGTTTTTTGGCATGTATGGTGACATGTAAGCACCATTATTGTATCATACAGAATAGTTTCACTGCCTTAAAACTCATCTGTGCTCCACCTGTTCATCCTTCCCTCCCCCCAACCCCTGGCAACCACTGATCCTTTCGTTGTCTCCATAGTTTGCCTTTTCCTGAATGTTGAAATCATGCAGTATGTAGCCTTTTCAGATTGGCTTCTTTCACTTAGTAATATACATTTAAGGTTCCTCCATGTCTGTCATGGCTTGATAGCTCATTTCTTTTTGTGCTGAATAATATTCCATTGTCTGGATGGACCACAGCTTATTTACCCATTCAGGTCCTGAAGGGCATCTTGGTTGCTTTTAACTTTTAGCAGTTATGGATAGAGCTGCTATAAACATTCATGTGCAGGTTTTTGTGTGGACATAGGTTTTTAACTCCTTTGGGAAAATCTCAGGGAGTGTGATTGCTAGGTTGTATGCTAAGAATATGTTTACTTTGTAAGAAAATGCCAAACTGTCTTCCAGAGTGGCTGTACCATTTTGCATTCCCAACCAGCAATCAGTGAGAGTTCCCGACTCCACAACTTTGTCAGCATTTGATGTTGTCAGTGTTTTGGATTTTGGCCATTCTAATAGATGCATGGAGATACCTTGTTTTAATTTGCATTTCCCCATGACATGGTATGGAACATTTTTTCATATACTTATTTACCATTTGTGTATCTTCTTTGCTGAGATATCTATTAGTCTTTTGCCCATTTTTAAAATTCACTTGTCGGGGCGCCTGGGTGGCTCAGTCGTTAAGCGTCTGCCTTCGGCTCAGGTCATGATCTCAGGGTCCTGGGATCGAGCCCCACATCGGGCTCCCTGCTCCGCGGGAAGCCTGCTTCTCCCTCTCCCACTCGCCCTGCTTGTGTTCCTTCTCTCGCTGTGTCTCTCTCTGTCAAATAAATAAAATCTTTAAAAAAATAAAATAAAATTCACTTGTCTTCTTATTAGGTTTTAAGAGTTCTTTGTATAAGTAACAGCCCTTTATCAGATATGTCTTTTGCAAAAATTTCCTCCCCGTCTGTGGCTTATCTTCTCATTCTCTTGATTTCATTTCTTTTTAAGGCTACATAGTATTCTACTGTATGCATATATCACATTTTGTATATCCATTCATCTTTTGATGGGCGCCTGGGTTGTTTCCACCTTTTAGCTACCGTGAATAATGCTGCTGTAAACATGTGAACACACAAATACCTCTTCAAGACTGCTTTCAATTCTTTTGGGTATATACCTAGGAGCAGAATTACTGTGTCATATTATTATCCTATGTTTAACTTTTTGAGGAACCTCCAAACTTTTCTGCAGTGGCTGCACCATTTTATATTCCCACCAGCAGTGCAAGCAATACACAAGGCTTCTAGTTTCTCCCCATCTTCACCAACACTTGTTTTTTTCTGGGTTTTTTTGTTGTTGTTTTGGTTTGGTTTTTTTGCTAATAACTAGCTATGGTCTGTGTAAAGTAGTATCTTACTGCAGTTTTGATTTGCATTTCCCTGATGACTAATGATATTAAACATCTTTTCATGTGCTTATTGGCCATTTGTACTTTATTACTCAAAATTATTTTAGCTATTTTAGTTCCTTGGCCTGAAGAATCTTTTTTTTTTTTTTAAAGATTTTATTTATTTATTTGAGAAAGAGAGAATGAGAGAGAGCGAGTACATGAGAGGGGGGAGGGTCAGAGGGAGAAGCAGACTCCCCGCCGAGCAGGGAGCCCGATGCGGGACTCGATCCTGTGACTCCAGGATCATGACCTGAGCCGAAGGCAGTCGCTCAACCAACTGAGCCACCCAGGCGCCCTGGCCTGAAGAATCTTGACTGTATCTATAAAAATAATCTTGCTATGGTTTTGATAGGAGTTGCATCAAATCTGCCCATCAGTTTGGGGAGAAATGACCTCTTCACTGTTTCGAGTGTTATAATCCTTTAAGACCTGCCTGGTGAGCAGAATGGGGGCCTTGAGGCACCACAAGGGCCCATTCAGAGCTAAAGCCACCTTTTTTCTTTTTTTTTTTTGAGATTTTATTTATTTATTTGACAGAGAGAGAGAGAGCACAAGTAGGCAGAGACGCAGGCAGAGGGAGAGGGAGAAGCAGGCTCTCCACGGAGCAGGGAGCCCGACATGGGGCTCGATCCCAGGACTCTGGGATCATGACCTGCACTGAAGGCAGCCGCCCAACCAGCTGAGCCACCCAGGCACCCCTAAAAGCCACCTTTAGATGTAGCCCATCTACTAAAGCCAGGAAGGAAGGTCCCTCTTTTCTGATTTCCCCCAGGGCTTTCTCTGGACTATGGTGCTCAGAACTCTGGCTCTTTTTTTTTTTTTTTTTTTTTAAAGATTTTACTTATTTATTTGACACGGAGAGAGAGATAGAGAGA
>NW_027775004.1:0-292 GCF_054177405.1 Leptonychotes weddellii | reverse complement strand
CTGATTTCAGCCCCGGGCAGCTGGCTCTGGCCCATACTCTGGCCACTAGGCTGCATTGCTTTGTGCGGGAGCCTTTGGAGGAGGCCACATTTATTCTCCTCAAGGTCCCTCATAAGATCCTTATTCTTTATGAAAAGTTCCTTGTCTCTCAGGAGCCAGAATTTCCCGAGCATCCTTCTATATACATATATTTTTTTTTTATTTTTTTTCTATACATATATTTTTATTTTTATTTTTTTTTAAATTTTTTTATTCTTATGTTAATCCCCATACATTACATCATTAGTTTTAG
>NW_027775003.1:0-292 GCF_054177405.1 Leptonychotes weddellii | reverse complement strand
TTTCCAACCAGAAATCAGGATTGTTATGTAAAATTGATTTTAAACTTTCCTTAAAAAAAATGTCAGGCCAAGTAAAATACTTGGGAATTTGGGCTTCAGTCAGTGTCTCTGATTAAAGATTACAATGAATTGTTTTGCCTTTGGTTTTGCACTGGCTCTGATGGGGTTTTGGAGGTGAGGGGATCCCAGACAGAGGAGGTGAGCATGTGGTCTGTGTGCAGTGCCCCCTGCAGGAGATGAGACTCCAGAAAAACACAGGAGACCTCCTTCCAAAGCTCAAGTCCATGGCCTT
>NW_027775002.1:0-292 GCF_054177405.1 Leptonychotes weddellii | reverse complement strand
TTTCCTTTTCCCGGTCCCTCATTTCTTTCCCTCTTGCCCCTAACTGAACACAATGGGAGACACTCTCCAATGTAAACAGTTGGATGGGTGTACTTTTTTTTTTTTTTAAGGGAAAGGAATCTTAATCCTCTGAAAGACCCAGGTAAAGCTGCTAATAAAATGAGGTAGGACCCATTTCTGAGGGAAATGCAGAGAAGGAAAGCTCTAGAAAAATCGACACCTCATCTTTAGCTCCCACCCCTACCCCCAGGGCCCTCAGTCTCTTCCAGTGAATGAGGTGGGTTTGGAAAGA
>NW_027775001.1:0-292 GCF_054177405.1 Leptonychotes weddellii | reverse complement strand
TATAGCTTTTATAATGGAAGATGATGTCATGTCATTTATAATAGTGAAAATTTAGAAATCTCTAACATGGTCAACAATAGGAGGATGTGAGGTGGGGAGGAGGAGCAAGATGGCAGAGGAGTAGGAGACCTAAATTTTGTCTGGTCCCAGGAATTCAACTAGATAGGGATCAAACCATTCTAAACACCTATAAACTCAACAGGAGATCAAAGAAAAGAATAGCAGCAACTCTCAGGACAGAAAAGCGACCACTTTCTGGAAGGTAGGATGTGCAGAGAAGTGAATGTAAGGC
>NW_027775000.1:0-292 GCF_054177405.1 Leptonychotes weddellii | reverse complement strand
TGAGAGATGGGAGAGAACCTGCTTCTGCTGGGGTTCCAAGAAGAGTCTCGATCTGAGGACACCCTGACGTGTGTCCTGGGGAGAATGACGCCTTGAAGTTGCAAATGGGTTGTGCAGGAATCACAGCCTCTCATGGAACAGCAAACCTTCCACTTACCCAAAGTTCCCATTTGGGGTGGGAGATCCCTTGCTCACCGATCGGGGGAGTAGGCGGCGGTCAGAGCACAGTGGGGTCCCGTGGACCTGCAGCGAGTCAGTTTCTGGAGTGCGAGACAGGTGAGGCTGAACAAAT
>NW_027774999.1:0-292 GCF_054177405.1 Leptonychotes weddellii | reverse complement strand
GCCAGTATTTAGGATAATAATACAACATGACCAAATAAGATTTGGCCTGGGAATGCAAGTATGGAGTAACATTAGGAAATCTACCTACACTTTATTGCAGCCACATAAAGGAGGAAAAGCACATGATTCCATCAAATGCCAAAAATTCACGTATCATTCCTAATAAAAACTCTTAAAATATATTTAGAAGGAAACTAATCAACACATACAGATTACACACTCACACACATTTGCACGCAAACAAGTTTTTCATGAGGCATGAACAACCAAAGCCACTTCAATGAGAAGGAAG
>NW_027774998.1:0-292 GCF_054177405.1 Leptonychotes weddellii | reverse complement strand
TTTCTATGTGCTATACTCACAGTGCTAAGCAAACAAGGATGATTATGGCAAAGTACTTTTTTCACAAAAATTTCAAATCATAATAAATCCAATGAAAAAGAATATTTACCTTAATTCTGGTTTAAAAGGACTATATAATGGTGGATCCAAATTAGTCAGAATCATCATTTAACTATATCAATATAGTGAGGGCACAGTAATATAAAATAAATATCATATTGATTAAATACAGAGGTAGATCTGTGATTCAACAGTCTTGCACAATTCATAGCAGGAGGGGAAGAATGAAGGG
>NW_027774997.1:0-292 GCF_054177405.1 Leptonychotes weddellii | reverse complement strand
TCTCATTGATAGCATTTTTAAGTTCTGCCAATTCACCTTTCATTTCTGCCCTTAGAGACGCTATGTTGCCATTAATTGATTTCTCCATTCTAACCATTGTCTTCACAATTGCTAGCCTGAATTCCATCTTCGACATCTTGGTTATATCTGCATCCATTTGTAAATCTGCAGTATAAATCATAATCTGAGTCTTTTCTATTTTGAGGGCTCCTCCTCCTTGTCATTCTGTTGATGGGTGTTTAAGGGAATGTATAGACTCCAAATTATTGACCAGAACCCAAGCAAGATGCAC
>NW_027774996.1:0-292 GCF_054177405.1 Leptonychotes weddellii | reverse complement strand
GCATCTGCCCGCATAAGGACTTGTTCATGAATGAGTGCCTCTGCCGACACAAGGACTTGTTCATGAGTGAGTGTATCTACCCATGCAAGGACCTGTTCATGAATAAGTGCATCTGCCCACACAAGGACTTGTTCATGAATGAGTGTATCTGTCTACACAAGGACTTGTTCATGAATGAGTGTATCTACCCATGCAAGGACTTGTTCATGAATGAGTGTATCTGTCTACACAAGGACTTGTTCATGAATGAGTGTATCTACCCATGCAAGGATTTGTTCATGAGTGAGTGCAT
>NW_027774995.1:0-292 GCF_054177405.1 Leptonychotes weddellii | reverse complement strand
GCAGGCTCTCTGTGGAGCAGGGAGCTCGATGTGGGGAGCACAAGTGGGGAGAGGAGAAGCAGGCTCTCCGCGGAGCAGGGACCCCGATGTGGGGCTCGATCCCAGGACCCTGGGATCATGACCTGAGCTGAAGGCAGACGCTTAACTGACTGAGCCACCCAGGTGATCCACAAAAAATTTTTAACAAAATATTAGCAGATAGAATTCAGCAAGGTATAAAAAGAAGTATATACCACAAACAAGTGGAATTTATTACTGGAATAAATCAATCCATGTAATAGAATATTAATAG
>NW_027774994.1:0-3699 GCF_054177405.1 Leptonychotes weddellii | reverse complement strand
GGATACTAGCCCTTTATCTGATATGTCATTTGCAAATATCTTCTCCCATTCTGTCGGTGCCAAAGGCAAGGGAAGCAAGGGCAAAAATGAACTATTGGGACTTCATCAAGATAAAAAGCTTTTGCAAAGCAAAGGAAACAGTCAACAAAACCGTTAGTGACTATTTTATCCTCTTCCTTTAGTGCACTGAATCTGAAAGAGATGAAAAGGGCACACCTTTAGCAGATTAGTCTTATCCAGTAGAGGATCTTGAATATCTTGAATAGCAGGAGCAAGGACTGTGGTCAGATCCAACTACAGAATTTGCAGGGCCCGATGTGAAATGAAAATGCAGGGGACATTTGTTCAAATATTACTAAGAATTTCAACAAGGCCACAAAAGAGCACTGTACCAAGCACACGGCCTTCTCTGTGCAGGACCGTTCTCTGTGCAGGACCCAGCTCAAGTGCACAGGTCATGAGCTCATGAAACCAGCCCTGATGTGTTTCTGTAAAACACTTCTATGCTTCTCCAAATGTGGCATATATACACATGCTGCATAGTAAAGAAGTTTGAAGTACCCATATCTCAAACTTTATGCCCTTTCTTTGGCAATGACCTCCACAGCCCTTCCTGATGTAAGCTGCCTATGTGAGGTAACTCCAGATGTGACCTCAGGTGATAAATCCAGGGCTGAACAGCTAATCCAAGCTGAGCCAATCAGATTTCTCCCTTGGGGAACCAGGAATGTTTGAACCAGGAGCACAGGAACATATTCAAAGATTCTAAATCATGAAGCTGGAAGTTTGGGAGATCTGGGGATAATAAGAGCGGTACTCAAAGCTCTGTGGATAAAACTTTATGGGAAAGCTGGATCTAAAACATTATGTCAGCCATGGGTTGTGGAGCAGCAAAACCGGAGATAGCAATACGAGAAAGAGGGGTGGGGGAGAGGGGAACAGAGAACGAAAGAGAGATGGAGGAACGGTAGGAGAGGGAATATGCTGCATGGGGAATGAATGTTCATTCTCTGCTAAGTTTTGTAACAATACTATGTCAGTCAGGTTACCATTTTATTTTTTATATATACTTTTAAAGTATGGGATATCCTTTTAAAGATATATATATATTTATTTAAGACAGAGTGAGAGAACACAAGCTGGGCTGAGGGGCAGAGGGAGTGGGAGAGGGAGAAGCAGGCTTCCCGTGGAACAGGGAGCAGGATGTGAGACTTGAACCCAGGACCCTGGGATCATGACCTGAGACGGAGGAGACAGATGCTTAAAGACTGAGCCACCCAGGGGCTCCTGGGATATCCTTTTAAATGAGAGAATTGGAGGGTGATTAATGCTGATTACAATTTTCATGAACTTCTTTCAGCCCCATGTGTCTTCTGTTTCTCTAGCATGATCCTGTTACTACTTCTGCTAGTTTGGGTTGCCATTTCTTTCAGTCAACTAACCCTTGATAACGAAAGCTATGGTGTGAAACTGGAGTAAAAGTAATCCAGCCTGTCTTTCATGAGTCATGACACTTTCTACTGTGAAAATTGTGACTGTATTACAATGTTAATATTATTACTCATTTGAAAGTAATGAAAAAAATAAACCAGCACTCAAACTCCAGGTAATTGGTACAGCACAAGAGCTAAAACTGGGACGGAAGTTTCCTGTTGCTATTATAACCATCCAGGAATATCACCTTCCAATACATCCTCAATTTCATAGGATATTCACTATTTTACAGGAATACTAACTGTACTTTTCCATTTCCTGCATATTATTTTTTCAACATTTCTTTTTTTTTAAAGATTTTATTTATTTATTTGACGGAGAGAGAGATAGCAAGAGCAGGAATACAAGCAAGGGGAGTGGGAGAGGGAGAAGCAGGCTTCCCGTTGAGCAGGGAGCCCGATGCTGGGCTTGATCCCAGGACCCAAGGATCATGACCTGAGCTGAAGGCAGACGCTTAATGACTGAGCCACCCAGGCGCCCCTACTTTATCAACATTTCTAACCAAAATTGCAACTTTTCACTTTTGTTGACTATATTTAATGGTAAATTGCTTGTTCTGTTGCTTCAAATTAGCTGACCTATTTTGACTATTTTTATATCAATCCATCTTGCTATAGTACAATTCTAAAACATAACTAACTTACACTTTTGTTTTAACCATTTATCTGCCCACATATGTTGCCAAAATGTGGTTTATGTGACAGTTGTTTCTATGAGCTTTTAAAATTTCTATGAAATTTTAAATTAGAAGAAAATTTAGGGAAATGTATTAATTTGACAGTGAAAATATCCTTCTTTTTTCCTTAAATGGACTATATTAAATGGTCTAATGAGATCTGTAATTCATGTTGAATATTTTTAGTAATCTGAAATCATGAAAAATTTTTAAGAAAAGAGAGAATAGATTTTTGTGTTTGTGGAGCATATTAAAATTCTATTTTTCCAAAGAGCTGGTATGATTCAAGGGCATTGTTAAAGTCAATAAGCACTAATGAAGAATTAGTCAGAATTGTTAATTTTTGGGCCTTTCCTAGTTAGAAAGTATCATTACATGAAACAAATTATATTTTTCTTATCATTTTAAATGGGCAGGTAAGTAACATATGTTCCCTGTAGAAATATAGAATGTGCATAAAATTATACAGGGTGATGGAAAAAAATACACCTTCTTTATAATATTCACTTTTGTAACCAGTTTTAGTATATCTTCTTACATGTGTTTTTCCTAAACATTTTCCACTCTATCAAGATCACATTTCATGTAGAATTTTGAATTCTGTTTAATTTGTACCTAACATTTTGGTTGGTCATTTTATAAACATTAAGTAATTTACTTAGTGATTTTCCCAATGTTTGACATTTAGCTCAGTCTTAATTTTTTCTACCAAAAAATACTCTTTGGTAACTGTCTTCAGTTGCAAATATTGTTTCATGTTTCAGATACATTTTTAGGAAAGGCTCTCAGAAGTATAAAAAACAGTTACAAAGTCTATTTATATTTTTAAGATTATTTTGTAGTTACCAAATGTTGGATTCCAAAAGTTTATTAACTAACATGATTCCCACCAATAACGCTATTTCATTGTTGTTTCACTAGCAAAATATTTTCTCTTTTCTCCATACTCTTTGCTCTTTTTCTTCCTCTCTGCCTATGTACACTTTATTTCATTTTATAATTTGATGTTTTCTTAGTATTCATACTTCTTCACAATGTCTTTTTTTAAATTTTTATTGTTATGGTAATCACCGTACCTTACATCATTACTTTTTGATGTAGTGTTCCATGATTCATTGTTTGTGCATAACACCCAGTGCTCCATGCAGAGCATGCCTTCTTTAATACCCATCACCAGGCTAACCCATCCTCCCACCCCCTCCCCTCTAGACCCTCAGTTTGTTTTTCAGAGTCCATCGTCTCTCATGGTTTGTCTCCCCCTCCGATTCCCCCTCCCTTCATTCTTCCCCTCCTGCTATCTTCTTCTTCTTTCTTTTTTTTTTTTTTAACCTATATTGCATTATTTGCTTCAGAGGTACAGATCAGTGATTCAACAGTCTTGCACAATTCACAGCACTCACCATAGCACATACCCTCCCCAATGTCTATCACCCAGTCACCCCATCCCTCTCACCACCCCCCAACTCCAGCCACCCTCAGTTTGTTTCCTGAGATTAAGAACTCCTCATATCAGTGAGGTCATATGATAC
>NW_027774993.1:0-292 GCF_054177405.1 Leptonychotes weddellii | reverse complement strand
TTTTTTTTTTTTGAAGTTTCAAATTGAGCGAACATTTTTATCAGCTTGAACAGTAAACAGCATATAAATAAATACTGGACAAGGGCAATCCTCTTATAGAATAACAGTAAGTTCCAAATGAACCTTCAAAACCACAATTTGACAAAAATGCAAACTAAACAACAACGAACACATAATCCAATTTCAAAACTATGTACAGGCTCAAACATTTTAAATGGAAAAAAGACATGAAGCAACAAAATAAGCCATCCCAAACGCCAAAGGAAAAAACTGAAGGTAAACGGCAACCCAA
>NW_027774992.1:0-292 GCF_054177405.1 Leptonychotes weddellii | reverse complement strand
TGTGTGTGTGTGTGTGTGTACACCTGAGGGGATGTCTTCTCGACACTGCCTTAAATCTGTTAGCAATGTTAACAAACTCTTACAGCCACACACTTGATTTGATCTCTGCCCCAGGCACTGTCTCACTTTGAGAATCCTTTCAGATTGGAGGGATTGGAAATGAGAAATAGTTAGACTTTCAACCCAGCAATTCCTCATCCTCCTACGGTCCCTTTAAATTTTTCTTGAATATCTGCTCTCTCCCACATCTTTCCAGCTAAAAGAAGCCACCTGACCCTTCTCACGTTCTACG
>NW_027774991.1:0-292 GCF_054177405.1 Leptonychotes weddellii | reverse complement strand
CCTGCAGATTGAAAGTGAAGGGATAGAGAAATGTGCAAATCGATGTCAAAAGAAAGCCAGAGTAGCAATACTTATATTGGACAAAGTAGACTTTAAAACAGACTGTAGGGGCACCTGGGTGGCTCAGTTGGTTAAGCGTCTGCCTTCGGCTCAAATCATGATCCCAGGGCCTGCATCTGGCTCTCTGCTCAGTGGGGAGCCTGCTTCTCCCTCTCCCTCTGCCTCCCGCTCTGCCTACTTTGCTCTCTCTCTCTCTGTCAAATATATAAATAAAATCTTTTTATTCTTTTTT
>NW_027774990.1:0-292 GCF_054177405.1 Leptonychotes weddellii | reverse complement strand
ATGGCTTTAAACCAGATGGCAAAGGCCCATGAGTGCCAGGTAACAATTCATGTATATTTACTAAGCAGTCAGAAGAAATGGGCTGAGAAGAGGGACAGATTACCAAGGGCTTTTGCCAAGTCATGATCTTGACTTGTATTCTGACCATGGCCCCCTATCCTTGACTCTGAACTTTGATACCTGTAATAATCTACTGTTTCTGTCTTTGTTCCTAAACATATAAAATCTATTTTTGTGAGTTTCCTGAGATTTCTCTTCCTTCCTCTACACTGACACCACTTTTTCCCCTACT
>NW_027774989.1:0-292 GCF_054177405.1 Leptonychotes weddellii | reverse complement strand
CCACGCTTCATTGCCTTCGTATAACACCCAGTGTTCCATGCAGTACGTGCCCTCCTTAATACCCATAACCGGGCTAACCCATCCCCCCAACCGCCTCCCCTCTAACACCCTCTGAATTACAAGAGTTCTTTATGTGTTCCGGATACAAGTCCATTGTCAGATATCTGGACTGTGAATGTTTTCACTCATTCTGTGGCTTTTTAGTTTTCTTGATGGTGTTTTTCAAAGGTCAGGTTTTAAATTATGATAACTTCCAATTAATCTTTGCCTTTTTCTTTTATGATTTGTGTGT
>NW_027774988.1:0-292 GCF_054177405.1 Leptonychotes weddellii | reverse complement strand
GACGGAGCCATTCTCTTCCGTCCAATTAGTACTTTCCAGCCCAGATATCTTATAGTACAAATACAGACCTCCATAGATGATCTTAGTTAGAGCAACTCCTGTTAGTTATTCAGATACTTGACCTTGAGTTGGCTGTTTGACCTTAAATCATCTGCTAGAATAAAAACACCAGGCAAGAAGGTCCTACTGCTTTGGGGCGCCTGGGTGGCTCAGTCATTAAGCGTCTGCCTTTGGCTCAGGTCATGATCCCAGGGTTCTGGGATCGAGCCCCGCATCAGGGGGCTGCTCGGCG
>NW_027774987.1:0-292 GCF_054177405.1 Leptonychotes weddellii | reverse complement strand
CGCCTGGGTGGCTCAGTTGGTTAAGCGACTGCCTTCAGCTCAGGTCATGATCCTGGAGTCCCTGGATCGAGTCCCGCATCCGGCTCCCTGCTCGGCAGGGAGTCTGCTTCTCCCTCTGACCCTCCCCCCTCTCATGTGCTCTCTCTCTCTCATTCTCTCTGTCTCAGATAAATAAATAAAATCTTTAAAAAAAAAAAAAGACAGTGCCTCTTTTTTAAATATATATAAAGATTTTATTTATTTGAAAGAAAGAAAGTGTGTGTGTGTGTACGTGTTGGGGGAAGGGAGAGTG
>NW_027774986.1:0-292 GCF_054177405.1 Leptonychotes weddellii | reverse complement strand
GAGAAGACATCTGGGTCTCATCACAGGTACAACCAAATCTCCTTGACTGAAAACTCGTACGGGGCTCAACACTCAGTGCGCCATGAAAGGGAACAGGACAAATTCCACACAGGGCTCCAAGGCAGCTGCGGCCACACAGCCGGCCTTGCTCCGTTGCAGGGGGCTGGCCTGAACGCCCTCGGTCCCAGTCACCGTCCGCGGGCGCTATGGACCACCTGTTACCAGCCCAGCACCCGGATGCAGACCATGGACGCAGACCGTGGGGGTCTAGCCGACGGTCTTCAGCTGCTGT
>NW_027774985.1:0-292 GCF_054177405.1 Leptonychotes weddellii | reverse complement strand
GAGGGTGGGACCTTATTCCATGATCTGCACCTGTGGGAGGTGATTCCATGTGGGGCCATGGAAGCGAAGCTTTGCTCTGAGTTGGGTGTTACATTCCCGTGGGAAGCAAGGCTCGTTCTATGACTGGGTACGTTAAAGAAAGGTTACAGGAAGGGGAGAGCAGACAGGGGTTGTCCCTGGTACTGGTAAAGCCGCAGCAGGAGCCACTCTCCTTGGCTGGGGTGGGGTGGTTGGTACTTCGTGGCTTAATGGTGCTCAGGTTGGACCTGTTATCGGGCATGAGGCCCCAGCG
>NW_027774984.1:0-292 GCF_054177405.1 Leptonychotes weddellii | reverse complement strand
ATTTGCATCCTTACAAATAGAAGGAAACCACTGAACATAATAAAGGCCTTACATGCAACAGCCAGATCTAGCATCACACTCCATGGTGAAACCCTGAAAGTAGAAGATAAACATGCCACTTTCAGCACCGGTGTTCAACACAGTACAGAAGTCCAGGCAAAAATAATTAGGAGGAAAAAAAACAGAGAATGCAATCAAACTGGAAAGGAGTAAGTACAATTATGTCTCTTAGCAGATGACATTTCATTTTATGTACAAAACCCTAATGATCCCCCGCACACACACAAACTGT
>NW_027774983.1:0-3699 GCF_054177405.1 Leptonychotes weddellii | reverse complement strand
CCTGGACTGGGGGATGGCCCTGGGCTGGGGGGATGGCACTAGGCTGGGGGATGGCCCTGGGCTGGGGGGATGGCACTAGGCTGGGGGATGGCCCTGGGCTGGGGGGATGGCACTAGGCTGGGGGATGGCCCTGGGCTGGGTGAACAAGCACAGAGGGGTCTCCACCGTGGGGGCTGAGACACAGCCACAGAGGGGTTAAAGCAGGAAGTGGCTTGCAGGGCCGTGCTAAGAAATGATGTTCTGCTGTTTGACGTCATTTTAATTCCATTTCAAGGGCATTTAATCTCATTTGCCCGATGACTGATCCCTGGCTGTGGATGAATTAACATGCGGCCCCTCCTTAGAGGGGAAGCAGGACCCTTTTAACGGAGACATAGCGTCATCGTGTCCGGCTGCGCCTTGCGGGTGGCCACAGGGGTGGGGGTGGTGGTGAGGACCTGACCCTTGGGCTTGGCATTTACTCAGCCCTCGGAACATTCCAGAAGGGTGCGGGCCTGCCGTTTCTTCTTGCCTTACGCCACTGGGTGGGACTCACCTATTCCTGAGGCCCAGGACAAAGGCCTGGCCCGCTCTTGGAGGCAGGTTCAGGGTCCTGGTGATGGCGTGTGGTGGTGTCTAGGGGGCAGGCTGTGTGGCTGGAGGGGAGCAAGGTGCTCAGAGCCTGTGGCTCCTTGCTGCCTGAGCTGGAGGCAGAGGGCTGCTTTGTTTTTGGGGAAACCGTACCTCACGGGGTCACGTATCTCTCTCCATTAGCATCACCCTGGAGGCCTTGGGGACCAGGTAAGGGCACGGCTCCAAGAGGCCCCAGGCCACAGGAGGGGAGAGGTGGCCATAGGGGACATGATTTCTGGTTACATTCTCCCCCTCCACCCACATACAGTTTCCCTCCTGCTGGTAGCTCCATTTTCCAAAAATTTCTGCTGGTCACTCTAACCTCTTACTCTGGTCTGGACTCAGCTGAGCTTGGGGACTTGAGGGCAGGGCTGTGTCCAGGCTTGGGTCTGTGGGATCTGCATGAGGACCATGGGCCCTGCCATGCAGAGCTCTGGGCACTGTTTGCACAGAGGAGCTCCCTTTGGGCTGTGCAAGGATGCAGGGGCTGGTGGCCGGGGCAGGCAGGCTGTGCCAGGTCTCTGTGTGGCCTGGCAACAGCCGTGGTCTCAGCACCCAGTGCCCGGCCTGAGGCCCAGGGAGGGCTCAGGATGCTTGCTCTCAGCTTGGATGAGTCTCCTAACACCTGGATGCCAGAGGGTGGTGCACACGTTTGACTTGGGGACTGGAGGACAGTGTGGCCCGCAGGCTGGAGGTATTGGGACATCAGGCTCTATTCAGAATGATGGATCTTAATATTTCAGACTCTACAGACATGGCCACTGAGGCTGGCATTAGGGATGACCTCAAGCATCCATGCACCCTGGTGATGCTCTAGACCCTCTTTGCTGTTGGCTTAGGGAGGTGGGACCTGAACAAGCCAGGCAGACGTGCTCTGGTGTATGGGGAAGGGAGGCCAGTCAGGGTCTCCCACTGCCCTGGGCTGGATGGGAACAAGGGAGCTCAGGCTTCATGGATGCTCGCAACCCACATCTCCTACCCGAGACCGAAGGCAGCACTAAGTGTGTTTGTCTATCATCCATCCACCAAACCACCCTTCCTTCCTTCCTTCCATCCATCTACCCACCCAACCACTGACTAACCTATCCAACCATCCATCCTTCCAACCACCCATCCAATCATCCATCCATCATCCATCCATCCATCCATCCATCCATCCACCCATCCACCCATCCACCTATGCAATCATCCATCCACCCATCCACCCATCCACCCATCCACCTATCCAATCATCCATCCATCCATCCATCCATCCAACATTTATTTGGATTCTGCTGTTTTTCAGGAGCTCAGGCCCAGTGACAATTCAGTGCCCATAGCATCTTGAATTGTGTGACAGAGGGTAGTTTTGGGGTGGGTGAGGGGTGAACTGAGGCAGCTCTGAGGAGGCTCCTGACCCCAACTGGCTAATAATAATATTCCTTTCAAATAAAGCCACCCACAAAATGTGTCATTAGACCCAGTATAATGTCAATCCTTCGTAAGACCTTTTGGAAAATAGAGTTTGTGCAGCTCTAGGAATTTCTTGTAAGGTTCCTTGGAAGTTCTGACTACCAGAGCTGAGTCTCCAGAGGTAGGTAGAAACAGGATGAGTGAGAACCCCGCATTACTGATAATTTTAAAGAAAACTCTGTGCATTAGCAGAGGTGAATGGTCATGGAGATCCATTATGCCAAAGAGCAAAGCGTAAAGTTCAGACAGTGCTGAGTTGCCTTCCTAGATCTGCTCACGTTTCAGCTGTGTGACATTGGGCAACTTGACCTCTCTGAGCCTCAGCTTCCTCCTGGGCAAACTGCAGAAGCTAATTCTAGCTCTTGCGGGTGGCTGGATCCAACAGGTGCTTGTACATGGTGGATGTTAAAGGCCCTCTCCTGCCTGGACTCTGCTCTGGGGCCACGCCTTAGGTGTCCGGAGAGTGGGACTGAGGTGCAGCCCCAGTCACCCGTCACTGGACCGACTGCCCACAGCCAGAGAAGGGCAGGCAGGGAGGCTTGGGAGGGGAACTGGCTCTCCTGTTATTGGATTATCTCATTTGCAAACAATAAATGTCAACAGCAGGAGACCTTGTCAGACTCCCCTTCCAGGATGCAAATGTAGCCTTTATCTGCCTCTGCCCTTTATTAAAACAACCACGGAGCCACACGGATAAACAAGACAATTAAATGTAAATGATGTCATCTCCCTCCTTCGCTCCCATTAATGAGGCGCCCAGGCCCTGGCAGGCGGTGGCGGGAAGCCGGAGATGCAGAATCCGATTAAAATGCAACCAAGAGGCAACACTGACCTTTCGCTTTTAACGACTGACCCAGTGCCGGGAGCTGGCGTGACAGCTGGGACCAGCACGCTCTGATTTTTACAGCGATCACATTTAAGGAGAGAATATTTACTGTCTCCCCGTAATGAGCGACCCTCCACGTAATGTGCCCCATGGACAGGGTCCCCCTGGCCCCCCACCAGCGCCAGCTCCACTCCAGGCCCAGAGGGGCCCTGGGCAGGTGGAGGCCGCACAGGTTCCATGCGAGCAGGAGGACAGGCCGTGGGCTGTGGGCAGGAGCCAAGAGGTCTTGGGGTCTCCGGAGGAGGGGGGACCGGTGGCAGAGGGCATGTCCTGCTGCTGACCAGGCCCTGACCCACCTGAGGCACCACCTGTCCCCGCACCTCTGCAGGGGAGAGAGGGTCACTCACCACTGATGTCACCAACACTGCCATTGAGCAGCTGAAGCGGGACCACGCCCGAGGCCACCGCTCCCCCCTCCACTCCGCTGACGTGACGGTCCCTCCTCCACTCGTCTCACGGCGACCGTCCCCCCTCCACTCCCCTCACGGTGACCGTCCCTCCTCCACTCGTCTCACAGTGACCGTCCCCCCTCCACTCCCCTCACGTAACGGTCCCTCCTCCACTCGTCTCACGGTGACCGTCCCTCCTCTACTCCGCTCACAGTGACGGTCCCCCCTCCACTCGTCTCACGGTGACCGTCCCTCCTCCACTCCGCTCACGTGACGGTCCCTCCTCCACTCCCCTCACGTGACGGTCCCTCCTCCACTCGTCTCACGGCGACCGTCCCTCCTCCACTCGTCTCACAGTGA
>NW_027774982.1:0-292 GCF_054177405.1 Leptonychotes weddellii | reverse complement strand
GCGGGAAGCCTGCTTCTCCCTCTCCCACTCCCCCTGCTTGTGTTCCCTCTCTCGCTGTGCCTCTCTCTGTCAAATAAATAAATAAAATCTTTTAAAAAAAAAAAAGAATTGTAGAAGTACAAGTTAATCAACCGGAAGAGACGCCTTTGGTTTTCATCTAAATAGAACCCTCACTTTGGTTCTCTGTGTCTCATGGAACAGTGTTTAACACGAGTTGCTCCCCGGAATAGAGGGTTCTGCAGCCACATGATTTTGGAGTCACATCTCATTAGGTTTGTTTGACACACTGATT
>NW_027774981.1:0-292 GCF_054177405.1 Leptonychotes weddellii | reverse complement strand
GACGGAGCCATTCTCTTCCGTCCAATTAGTACTTTCCAGCCCAGATATCTTATAGTACAAATACAGACCTCCATAGATGATCTTAGTTAGAGCCACTCCTGTTAGTTATTCAGATACTTGACCTTGAGTTGGCTGTTTGACCTTAAATCATCTGCTAGAATAAAAACACCAGGCAAGAAGGTCCTACTGCTTTGGGGCGCCTGGGTGGCTCAGTCATTAAGCGTCTGCCTTTGGCTCAGGTCATGATCCCAGGGTTCTGGGATCGAGCCCCGCATCAGGGGGCTGCTCGGCG
>NW_027774980.1:0-292 GCF_054177405.1 Leptonychotes weddellii | reverse complement strand
GACTTAACCTGTTGTGTGATCACAAGGGGACAGACTCGGGCTAGAGCTGGCTGGGAGACGGATCCCCACATGTGTGCTGGGGGCTCCGCGTCTGGCCGTAACCCTCCCCGCGCCTCCAGCGAAGCCACAGAGACAGCAATGATGTTGGGAAGTAGAGGCAGCGGAAGGAGGCCCGGCTGGCCTGGGTACAAGTCCAGCCCCCCCCCCCTCCCCGCCCAGACTCACTGGGCAACCGGGCAGGTCCTGGGCCTCCCTCAGACTCAGTTTCCCTGGTGTGTGCGAGGCTGGCAGG
>NW_027774979.1:0-292 GCF_054177405.1 Leptonychotes weddellii | reverse complement strand
GCACATCTTCCATATGATACTTTTGCGTCGCAGGGGCAACCTTACACAAACAAGGCACTTTGCGACTTAAGCGGTCAATATCAGCCATCTTAAAATCAACTTTGGCCTCAAATGCCGCCGCCAGCAAATGCAAAATCGTATTGGTCGAGCCGCCCATCGCAATATCAAGGCTCATCGCATTCTCAAACGCCTCTTTGGTCGCAATAGAGCGCGGTAGGGCGCTCTCATCATCCTGCTCATAACGACGCTTAGCAAGGCTCACAATCGTACGTCCCGCCTCCAAAAACAACTC
>NW_027774978.1:0-292 GCF_054177405.1 Leptonychotes weddellii | reverse complement strand
GAGAAGACATCTGGGTCTCATCACAGGTACAACCAAATCTCCTTGACTGAAAACTCGTACGGGGCTCAACACTCAGTGCGCCATGAAAGGGACCAGGACAAATTCCACACAGGGCTCCAAGGCAGCTGCGGCCACACAGCCGGCCTTGCTCCGTTGCAGGGGGCTGGCCTGAACGCCCTCGGTCCCAGTCACCGTCCGCGGGCGCTATGGACCACCTGTTACCAGCCCAGCACCCGGATGCAGACCATGGACGCAGACCGTGGGGGTCTAGCCGACGGTCTTCAGCTGCTGT
>NW_027774977.1:0-292 GCF_054177405.1 Leptonychotes weddellii | reverse complement strand
TATGTTAATAAAAAATAAATAAATGAAAAATTTTAAAAAATACTTTGGGAGACATTTGGAGAAGTTTTAACAGATTAAAAAAAAAGAATGGTTGGATGCTGATAGATCTTCATATAAAGGGAAATTAAATAACATCACAGATTTACCTAAAGGAGAACACAGGCAGCAACCTCTTTGACCTCAGCCGAAGCAACTTCTTCCTAGAAACATCGCCAAAGGCAAGGGAAGCAAGAGCAAAAATGAACTATTGGGACTTCATCAAGATAAAAAGCTTTGGCAAAGCAAAGGAAAC
>NW_027774976.1:0-292 GCF_054177405.1 Leptonychotes weddellii | reverse complement strand
GGGCGCCTGGGTGGCTCAGTCGTTAAGCGTCTGCCTTCGGCTCAGGTCATGATCCCAGGGTCCTGGGATCGAGCCCCGCATCAGGCTCCCTGCTCCGCGGGAAGCCTGCTTCTCCCTCTCCCACTCCCCCTGCTTGTGTTCCCTCTCTCGCTGTGTCTCTCTCTGTCAAATAAATAAATAAAATCTTAAAAAAAAAAAAAAAAAAAGAAAAAGAAAAAGTAAATGCTCAAGTAGAAAAAGGAAGGATACAAAATGGGACATTGTAACAGTAGCCAGAGCCTGGGAGCAGAGC
>NW_027774975.1:0-292 GCF_054177405.1 Leptonychotes weddellii | reverse complement strand
TTTCGACTGAAGGGGTGTTTGCTTCTGCCGGTACCCTGGTGATGGTGGATTTTGATTTGTATTTTCTTTTCTTCCTTTTTCTTTCTTTCTTTCTCCTTCCTTCCTTCCTTCCTTCCTTCCTTTTTTGTAGTATCTTCAAGCTCCATGAGCAAAGGAAGAGAGGACAAAATGTAGTTTGGATCCCCTTCATTCTACTCG
This sequence comes from Leptonychotes weddellii, assembly GCF_054177405.1. Classification (NCBI taxonomy): domain Eukaryota; kingdom Metazoa; phylum Chordata; class Mammalia; order Carnivora; family Phocidae; genus Leptonychotes; species Leptonychotes weddellii. The sequence continues at coordinate 94 of NW_027774975.1, read as the reverse complement.
GCCCGTAAAGTACAGACATGGAGTCATTTCCATTGAACACAGAACACAGGGAAGAAGAAAGGATGCGGGTGGTGAATAGGGACCCAGCCAGTGA
>NW_027774974.1:0-292 GCF_054177405.1 Leptonychotes weddellii | reverse complement strand
CCGGGTGGCTCAGTCGTTAAGTGCCTGCCTTCGGCTCAGGTCATGGTCCCAGGGTCCTGGGATCGAGCCCCACATCCGGCTCCCTGCTCAGCAGAGAGCCTGCTTCTCCCTTTGCCACTCCCCCTGCTTGTGTTCCCTCTCTCGCTGTCTCTCTCTCTCTGTCAAATAAATAAATAAAATCTTAAAAAAAAAAAAAAAACCCTTCTAAATAGTTTTCATGACAAGAGGCACTTTTCTTACATTATACTGCACAGTAAAAACAATCAGAATTCGTTTTCAGTTTTAAATATAT
>NW_027774973.1:0-292 GCF_054177405.1 Leptonychotes weddellii | reverse complement strand
TTTTTTTTTTTCTGAAGAGATTAATTAATTTGTTTGAATGTGTACTACTTATGCCCATGATTCAATAATCCCAAAGTATAAAAAGTCATCCCTGGCAAGTGCCCTCCCCACTCCTGAGCTCTCTTTGCCCTGGGCCCATCACACCTTTCCTAACCTGTGGCTGCCATGACTAGGTGCTTGCTTTCTCTGCATTATTTTTGTATAATGCTATACAAGCAAATGAAACTATACCCTTGTCCTTCCATTTTTATGCAAACGGGGAATCCTAAACTCACCTTTCTGCAGCTTGTGT
>NW_027774972.1:0-3699 GCF_054177405.1 Leptonychotes weddellii | reverse complement strand
AAAAAAAAAAGATTGGAAAACTGAATTACAATAAGGTAGTACGAAATACATTTATAACCTCAATTTTTAATTACTTATTATTTTAAAAGCATAGACAATAATAGTTGTCACCCATAAATTGGTAATTTATGACAAATTACCTCATAGCATTACATGTAAATCTCTATAAAGTTCTACAATACCAAAATAAAGAAGCAATCTTTAGTTTTAACATGTATTTTATACAAAGGTAAAATGCAACACTTTTAGGATTGCATTATCTACAAATTCTTCTGGCTCTAAACATAAAGTTATACTAAAAGAATAAATAATAAAGGCAACTTAAGGGTTTTTTTATTAAGGAAATTAAATTAGTATGAGTGAATTAATTGAATTGAATTAAATTGAATTAATTAAAATTATTTATAGACATACCAGTTTATCATATCTTTGTTAAAATAGCACACAGTCCCCTACAAAAAGGAATGCTATATTTACAATGTTTTTGAGCCAAAATCTTAAATCTCTGAGTGTAATTTACAATGTAACTCAAAGACTTTTCCAAGAGGCAGAGTTTGACGTTTATGCTGCCTGAAACCAAGAAACACCAAAGATTTCTGGAAATCTCCAGAAGCTAAGAGAAAGGCACATAAGAGATTTTCCCTGAGAAACTCTAGAGGGAACCAATCATACTGGCACCTTGATTTTAGACTCTGGTCTCTTGAACTGTGAGAGAATAAATTTCTATTGTCACAAGTCACCCAGTTTGTGGCAACTTAGGAAATCAATACAACATACTAAGGGAAAAGAAGAAAATTATGTATAAAATTATGTGTAAAAATAATGTTGGTAGTAAACGCATATTGTTCTGAGATTCATACACAGAACATATATGTAGATAACATTTTTGGAGATCCATGGCATGAACAACATTACAAGATCAGTAAAAATCCTAATATTTACCTGCCAATTCTTTCTTTCATGATCTCTTAAAACTTATAAGCAGAAGTCATGAGCCCTGTAAAAGTACATGTATCCATCCACTGTTAGTTGATATGCATGATCCACTGACGTATTTATCTATAGGAATTATGATTTGCCTTACATTCATTTAATTTTACTGAAAAACAAATTTTATATTCCTCATATATCTAAGTCATTTTTTCAATATAAATAACTTGCATTAAAAAACACTCAATAGGGGCACATGGGTGGGTCAGTTGGTTCAGCATCCGACTCTTGATTTCAGCTCAGGTCATGATCTCAGTGTTGTGAGATCAAGCTCTGCATGGGGCTCTGAGCTGGGCATGGAGCTTGCTTAAGATTCTCTCTGTCCCTCTCCCTTTGCCTGCCCCCCCTCTTAAAAAAATAGTAATAATAAAAAAGAAAACACTCAATAGACTGCTATCCATGTTCTCATAACAGCTTCTTATATTTAATAAAGACCTATTTCCATTTTTATTTTTCATAGATACTAAATAAAATCCACATTTACAAAGTAAAATCTGTTCCCAAATGTCTATATGGTATTATGTATAATACAACATACACATGACCCTATCTTCTTTTCCCTCTCATTCACTACACTTTAAGAATAAAAAAGAAAGTTAAAAAACAAGCAAAAAACTTTTTGCATATGTCAGACACAATGATTAGAATTGGATATTCAGAATCAAACAAGACAAGTTTATTGTTCTTATTAAGCTTACATTTTATGTAATAAACATTTTTTTCCCAGTGAAAGCAACAGTAATGTTTTTTTAATATGAAATTGTGTCCAAATGATCGTATTTATTTATTTATTTATTCATTCATTTATTTGATGAAGAAAAACAAGGGAAGGGGATGATGCCCAACTGATTATAATGATGTGGTGTTTACTAAATTGTTATTTATGATCCACTGTAACTAAATCAATTATTTGAATGAAGCGTAGTGCTTTTAGCATTTCTTCATCTTCTTATCTATTGTAAACAATCTGGTTTCAAAGATCACACACAGTTAGTTGGATAGCAACTAAAATGATTTTGCAGTCAGCCCAAGGATGACCATCTTGTTGCTGTTCATTAAATGGCAGCCTTAGATAAATCTTTGCAAGTGTGATGGGGACATGGGAAAATACCCTGCTAAATTCCTACTCACCCACATACACACAGACACACAGGTCCTCAGACAAACACATAGAGAGAGGGAAAGAGTGAATTACATTTTTCTGTTATGAGCCTGGAATCAGAAAGGCACAAAATCATTAAGACTGATATGCTAGACATATATAACCACAGGGCTTTACAAATAATCATGGTATAAAGAATTATGCTATTTTTTCAGGGTTCAAAAGAGGAATAATGATGACTGACATTTTATTCCTGGAAGATGTATTGCTAAGAACAAAACAAATACAAACTAAATACATATCAAACTTAGTTTTATCCTAAATGGAAAATTCTCAAATGATGTTCTTTTGCTTAAATTCTCAAATATTTAATAAATGAGTCCCAGGTTATTCTCCACTCCCTCTCTCTCCGGCCCCCAGATAGGTTTAGAAACATTTGATTGGACATTCAGATTCCACGTCATATATCCCCTTTCTTCTCCTTTAGAAACATTTGATTGGACATTTAGATTCCATGTCATATATCTCCATTGTTCTTCTAGGGGAAGTTATACATGGATTCAGGAGCACAGCTGGAGGCTTAACTACCAAATGAGCCCTCTTCTGCCACCTGGAGCATCCCAATATACCCAAACCCATGGTTGTTTATATTGCCTGCTTGCTGCAGGGGAAGAAATGGCTATTGAATTTGCTTTGGGTCTAAAGGGTATCTGAGAGGCAGAAATAAACAACCTTATTCAAAATCAACCAATCAATCACACTTATTCAAACTAGCCTTTTCCTTTCTTTTTTCAATCTGCAAGAGTCATAAGGAGATTGCCTGTGCTTTCCCCAAGCCCAATGACACAAAGTATTCCATTTCATTTATTCAGTGCAAGAAATTCAGTCTAACCTGCTATTTGCAAGATGTCAAAAAATAAGCAAACGTTGACTGAATTGTGTATTACGTTGTTGATAAAAATAACACTATGGTGCCAGACAGTTGTGCTAACTGCCGCTCTTTTTTTTCTCTATCATTATTTTTGAAGAGTCATACTTCAAATGCATCCTTACAATAATGATTCCCCTTGTATGTACTGTGAAGTATATTTATATAAACTAAACTCAAATTTTAGGGCTTTTCATACTGATCTTGAAAAAAAAAAGTAAGGATCATTGCTCATTTATCTTTCTAAACATAATAATTCTAAACTGCTTGATTTTAAGACACTTATCCTTTTTGAATATACACTTCATCAATTTTCATGAAAAGAGAGCATTAAAGTGTCATGCATATGGAATATTATTGCTCAGAGAAAGTATTCTGAAGGCAAAAGAGATGTATCTGAGTAATATCAGGCATATTTATTTTAGTGAAAGTGCATAATCATAATATGCCACTTAACAAATGATCTGCTTAAATATTACCAGTTAAGGTTAATTAGGGTATAAACCCATGTAATGCATTTGTTTACTATCACTATCACACAATATAAACACTTCAGTTTTAAGCATAGCATTTCCTTATAAAGTTAACACATTTTGTGAATGAAGTAATTTAAAAATCACATATAATGTTTTTTAAATGAGTTATAACAAAAATTGAAGAGAGAACTTTTATTTTTTTT
>NW_027774971.1:0-292 GCF_054177405.1 Leptonychotes weddellii | reverse complement strand
CTTCAAGATCACATTCATCAGAATGTCAGCTCATGGGTTAGTGTTTTTTCAGACCTGTGTTATTCTTAGAAAGTTTGAAGTATTGCCCAAAACACATGAGCATCAGTGCTGTCAGAACTTCTATAGTATATGAAAGTGCCAACAAACCAGCAAAAACAAAAACAAAACAAAAAACGCACACCTGACTTCATGAACAGTTCAATCAATTTCACCTATAGGCCATACTTTGAAAAATGACAGGTCAGAGTCACCAACCTTGATTATGGAACATGGTCTCTCATTTGGGAAGGTT
>NW_027774970.1:0-292 GCF_054177405.1 Leptonychotes weddellii | reverse complement strand
TCTCTCTCTCTCTCTCTCATAAATAAATAAATAAAATCTTTAAAAAATAAATAAATAAATAAATGCCTTCAGGGGCGCCTGGGTAGCTCAGTCGTTGGGTGTCTGCCTTCCACTCGGGTCATGGTCCCAGGGTCCTGGGATCGAGTCCCACGTCGGGCTCCCTGCTCCTCGGGAAGCCTGCTTCTCCCTCTCCCAGTCCCCCTGCTTGTGTTCCCTCTCTCGCTGTGTCTTTCTCTATCAAATAAATCAATAAATCTTTAATAAAAAAAGAAGAAAAAATGCCTTCAGGAGG
>NW_027774969.1:0-292 GCF_054177405.1 Leptonychotes weddellii | reverse complement strand
TCTTTGTCTATAATCCATCTCTCATCTGTATCCCTCTATCATCTATTTATCTATCATCTATCTATCTATCCATCCATTATATCTATCATATCTATCTATCTATCTACCTATCTATCTACCTTCTATATGTAATGTTCATCCATCCTCTTAGCTATTTATATGCCTGTCCATCTTTCCATTAGTCTATTTTAAAAGAACAATGATTTTTATATTTTTTTTGTAAAAAGACATAGGTTTATTATAAGGCAGTCAAGTGACTCAGAGCTGACAGAAGATAAAGTAAAGATTCCAC
>NW_027774968.1:0-292 GCF_054177405.1 Leptonychotes weddellii | reverse complement strand
TGACTGGCCCCATGTTTCTTGTGTGTTCACTTGGAGGCTCTTGGTCTGTTCTGGGTTAAAGGGAGAAAATTTATATATATATTTTAAAGATTTTATTTAGTTGTCAGAGCGCGCACAAGCAGGGGGAGTGGCAGGAAGAGGGAGAAGCAGGCTTCCCGCTGAGCAGGGAGCCCGATGCGGGACTCGATCCTAGGACTCTGGGATCATGACCTGAGCTGAAGGCAAATGCTTAACCAATTGAGCCACGCAGGGATCCCAAAGGGAGAAAATATTTATTTATTTATTTATTTAT
>NW_027774967.1:0-292 GCF_054177405.1 Leptonychotes weddellii | reverse complement strand
ACTGGGTGTTACATGCAACTGATGAATCACTGACCTCTACCTCTGAAACCAATAATACACTGTATGTTAATTAATTGAATTTAAATAAATTTTAAAAAATAAAACTGGGTAGAAGAGTTTATTGGCTTATAAGCAATCTTCTGAGATATGGGGTTTAGGACCTGAACAAAGACTGGGTGTGAACTTGCTGAAGGGATGCCGCTAGCATGATGGGGTATCTAGTGCCGCATAACAAAGTACTACACACTTAGTGGATAAAACAGCAAGAAGCACAAATAATGCAATATATGTT
>NW_027774966.1:0-292 GCF_054177405.1 Leptonychotes weddellii | reverse complement strand
TCACTTTCAATCTGGGTGTGTCTTTGGTTCTAAAATGAGTCTCTTGCAGACAGCATATCAATGGGTCTTGTTTTTTAATCCAGTCTGTTAGCTTGTGTCTTTTGATTGGGGCATTTAGCCCATTTACATTCTCCCCTGGACCATTTTTTAAATGGTTAAGAACTTTAAAACAGTTTAGTCACTTAAGTATATTCGCATCATTGTTTAACAGATCTCCAGAACTTGTTCATCTGAAAAACTCTCGACCCATTGAACAACAATTCCTCCTTTCCCTCTCCCTACCAGCCCCTGG
>NW_027774965.1:0-292 GCF_054177405.1 Leptonychotes weddellii | reverse complement strand
GTAGCCAGATGGTCGTCCTTAGTGTCACCTCCTGAGGGGTAGGCAGATGGTCATCCTTAGTGTCACCTCTTGAGGGTTAGCAAGACGGTTGTCCTTAGTGTCACCTCCTGAGGTGTAGCCAGACGGTTGTAAGCTGGCCACTTAGGGACAGGGTCTGGTATGAAATGCTGTTGAGGCTCAGTCTGCGGCCAACAGTGCTTTGAGGGGCAGTAAGTCTGGGGGCTTCGGCTGGTGCGGCGCTGAGGCCAGACAATGTGCCATGTGCTGAGGGCCGGGGCGAGGGTCGGGAGGC
>NW_027774964.1:0-292 GCF_054177405.1 Leptonychotes weddellii | reverse complement strand
GCTGGGAGTCTGAGATCCAGGCGGGGCTGGAGGCTGGGAGTCTGAGATCCAAGTGGGGCTGGAGCCTGGGAGTCTGAGATCCAGGCGGTGCCAAGGCTGGGAATCTGAGATCCAGGAGGGGCTGGAAGCTGGGAGTCTGAGATCCAGGCAGGGCTGAGGCTGGGAGTCTGAGATCGAGGTGGGACCGAGGCTGGGAGTTTGAGATCCAAGTGGCGCCGAGGCTGGAGTCTGAGATCCAACTGGGGCTGAGGCTGGGAGTCTGAGATCCAGGAGGGGCTGGAGGCTGGGAGTC
>NW_027774963.1:0-292 GCF_054177405.1 Leptonychotes weddellii | reverse complement strand
TTTTAGTATTCTACTTTAATATAAGTATTGGTGTATGTTATATTTAATATGTAAATATATATTTATATTTTATAGATATTTTAGGGATTACAATATACATTGCTAACTTTTCAGTCTTCTTAAGAGTTAATACTTTTTCAGTGAAAATAAAGTCAAGATACCTTACAACAAAATAGATCTAGTCTCTCCTTTGCCTTGTATAGTATGCATTATATCTACATACATTGAAAATTCTACCATATTATGTTTTAATTTTTATTTTCAATACTAGTACATATTTTAAGAATCGGAG
>NW_027774962.1:0-292 GCF_054177405.1 Leptonychotes weddellii | reverse complement strand
TGGAGAGAGAAGAGCCATCTCTGAGGGCATTTGAGCCATCCTGGTAAAGGAGGTGGACTTTAGTCATAGCCCCACAGACCCATTTCATAGTGGTCACTAGTCATTCATGCCATGTTCTTGCAGCCCTGGAGGACGAATATATTAAAGTCTGTGCTACTCATTCTGAAGAAAGAACTTACCTGAAAGGATGACGACTTCTTCTTCTTCTTCTCCTTCCTCTCCTCCTTCTTCTTTTCTTCTTCTTCTTCTTCTTCTTCCTCTTCCTCTTCCTCCTCTTCCTCCTCTTCTTTCT
>NW_027774961.1:0-3700 GCF_054177405.1 Leptonychotes weddellii | reverse complement strand
TGGAAGGAGGAATAACGACCCTCACTGTGTCTGCAGGGTGATCTAAACCAGCTCTGCGGGCCTCGTCCCAGAGGACAGAACCAGGGCCAATGGCTGGGAAGCCCCAGGAATTGGGCTCTGACTCAAGGTAAGGGACAGGTCCCTCCTCTGAGAGCCGGTCAGGAGCCGGAGGGCTGCCACGGGGGCGCCTCTGTGGGCCTCTGAGGGCCCTGACTGTCTGGGCTCGGTGATTCTCTGAGGGGGCAGTGAGGGGATTGATGCCCACCTACCTTTTCCAGCAAGTCTTGGTTTGTTCTGATGAGCAGCTGCTTCTCTTCAACCCACTTGGAATCCTAAGAAAAAGCACTAAATATGTTCACACTCCTTGAAGCAAACAGGCAGCTAAAGAGCAAAGTGGTGTCGGTGACCAAAAGGCAATAGAAAATTCTGTATGGAAAGGTCAGAGAAAGGGACAGCAGCTGGAAAGACATCACGGTCCCTCTAAACTGCTACACCCGAAAAAGAGCCGGCAGGTTTGTGGGGTGTCCCTTCCCCACGGCTCACGCCCCCCGAAAGCACACAGAGTTCGTGCTGTGAGTGTCCTGGATGGGAAAGCAGCTGCAGAGGGACCGAATCGGCCCTGCAGACCCGCTCAGGCTTGCTCACCTCGGCCCGTGGGCTGGGACCCAGGCCACACCCCAAGGGTCTGCCCCTCACCCACGGACCTGGCATCATCACAGGGCCGTGCTTCTGTGCCTTCCGGCCCCACTGCCCATGATGCCCTAACGGCATTTCTTTGCCTGGTCAGGTCCCATCCAGGGAAGTCCTGTGAGCACAGGGCGCCAGGCCTCTGTTTCCACCATGGCATCCCCAGCACCTAGCACAGGGCCTGGTATACAGCTGGTGCTCAATAAATACTGGAGGATGGATACATGGATAAAGGAATAGGTGAAAGAACTTCCTTCTTCCTTCCTCTCAGCTCTGGTGGCCTCCTGGGCTTCCTTCTACCAACATTTATCACCCTGTGTTGTCCCTGGGTTGACAAGTGTAGGCCCCACGAGGCTGTGAGTCCCTGTGAGGACAGAACCATGTTCCACTCATCTTTTTGCCTGGAGCAGACTGCCTGCAGCCATCCCGCCCATCTGCATGCACATGACCCTTTGCAATGTGACTTTGCAGCTCCTCCCGATGAGACGTGATGGCTACTTCTCCAACCCTGAAGTGGGGCGTGCTGGAGCGTGCGTTGGCTCCTGGGATATTCGCAAACAGGACTCAAGGAGAGGCTTGGAACATACTTATGCATTGAGGCCTCCCCTTTCTTCCTGTCCCCAGACTGCTAGGCAAAGAAGCCAGGTTAGCTTCCTTGAGAGTAAGAGGCCACAAGGAGAGATCTGGCCAACAGCAGGTGCCCATGCCCAGACAGGAGAGAGAGGCCATTTCAGGCCACCTAGCCCCAGCTGATGTGTCGGCAAAGCAGCCTCGAGAATGACCCCAGGTGAGACCAGCAGAAGAACCACACAGCTGGGTCTAGCCCAAACTGCGGACCTACAGGACTGTGAGCAAATACAATTTTTGTTGTTTTAAACAACTAAATTTTGGGGTGGTTTGTTACACAGTGATAGCTAACTGACACATTATCCCTGCACACCAAGCACAAAACTTGGTGTAGGGTAAGGGCTCTGGTGGCTGCTCCCTCAACAAATGGCCGTTTGTTTTGTCCCAAACTGGCCCTTCCATTCAGCAGGTGCTGAGGGCAGATCCGGCCCGCAGACATAGAGCGAGCACTCTCCGGTGGGGACGGAACATAGTAGAAGACGACAGTCAGGCGACACGTGAGCTCAGCCTGCAAGAGGGGCCGAGGTCACTGGCAGGTAGAACAGGAGTTTGAGAACAGCCTTCTCTCCCACCTGGACTCTTCCCCGGCTGCTTCCTTCTCCCCATTCTGCCTCCCCAGTGTGTGAAGTACGATTACTACCCCGTTTTAAAGATGAGGGAAAGAGACAACGTCAGTTGCGCGGGTCGCATAACACGTCAGGCAAGCTAGTCCCAGCGTGTTTGCCCTTCACCCCTCCCCTGCCTCTGTGGGGCGTTCTGGACCACGGTTACAGAAGCAGTACGCGGGGGCTGGCCACTCGTCGGCTCCGTCCGTGCCCAGAGCATCCTGGTCACCACCACCCGAGCCCTCGTGCCGCTAACTGGGCACGAGGCCGAGTTCATTCTAAGCCACCTGTTCAGAACCCCGGACACCACCTTCCCTGAACACCCAGCCCCAGGCCCCGCGTGCCAGCCAAGGACCTCAGGAAACCCTCGCCAGCCCACCTCAGCGCCCACGGCCTGCCTGTGCACCGGGACCATGGTGCCACCTGACTCCACCCACCCCCACACGGCCCTCGGCACCCTCACCGTGAGGTGTGAGGGGGAACCGGTGACCGTTTAGGAGAAAGGCGCGGAGGCAGCAAACCCGCCTTCTCCTGCCCTCGGCAGAGGAGGGCGCGCCATGGATGGGGCGGTTCCCAGATAGCGGTGCCTCCGGCACAGGATCCCTGAGTGACCCCCAGAGTGGGCGACCCCTGCCTCCAGGAGGGACAGACGGTGTACTGAGCAGGAAATAAACCTCACTGTGCTAAGCCGCTGAGAAGTTCCAGCTACTTCCTACCACAGAGAGAACAGCTGACCTGCACTGACTCCAGGTGGGCGCTGCCTTTGGATGTTTCCCTCTGAGAGGCTGGACCACCACCCAGAGCCCCCTCCATGGTCTCCCCCAACCCAGGGCACGGGTCTGGGCCTGGGCTTTGCCTCCCTACTGTGTCCTGCCATCAGCCCGGCCTTGTCACGCTCAGAGAATGTGTGCATGGAGGTGACTCGACTCTGAGAAACTCAAGGGCTGGGATTTCCCGGGACAGAGTCACACACAGCGTGGAATCCTGAGGCACGGGCTGAGGGGCCAGTTCATTTTCACAACTAAACCCCAATAAATGAATGCAGCTTTCCTTCAGATTCAAGTCAAAAAGGATTCTGGTCACCACTTTGCTTTCTGAATTGTCTCCTGCTTTCACCCACTTGGCCAACAATGAAAAAGCCAAGTTAGAATTTCATAACATGTTTTGGTTTTTTAAAACCCTGCAAATAGGCACCTCAGCTAGGACATTCTCGCCTGGGTTCGGCCTGGGTGTTTTTTTCTCTAATGTCTCTGGAGCAAACAACTCAGACCCATAGAGGGGGGACCCCCTCGGCACCAAGGCCACAGCGACACCACGAGGGGACAGACGTGCAAAAACCCCACGATCACTCCTGCTCACCTGTCCCTTCTCAACCAGTAACTTCTCCAAGTCTTCGATTTTGGCCTGACACCTCAGCAGGTCAGCTTGGAGCTGTTCCCGAGTCTGGAACGAAAAGGATCAAAAAGTGAGCAGGTCACCGGGAATGGGTGACAGAGGAGCAGCAAGGACCGTGCTGTAATCCAGGCCTTGGAAGCACGTCCATGCATGGGTTCCAAGGTGGCCTACCCAACTGCACGTATACGGTTTTTAAGAATGGAAGGGTCTCGAGACGTTGGTGGCTCTAACCCCCTCAATGTTATAGGAAATGACATGCAAGCCTGGAGCAGGGGTCGGCGTCCTCGAGGACGTGAGTGAGCCAGAAGCCAGGCGTGTCAGGGTTCCCCATCCCGGCTTTCTGATCAGTTTAGTGGCTGCTTTTACCAGCACTACCAGGCATGTTC
>NW_027774960.1:0-292 GCF_054177405.1 Leptonychotes weddellii | reverse complement strand
TTGTTCCGTATCTTTGAGATATTTATTCTTAAATAATTGATAAAAGTGCTTTTATGCTAAATTTAAATACCATAGGACTGTGCTTAACATGGTATGTAGTTATCTAGACTTTTATGTATATATGTATGAATGTATTTCAGGTCCCCTAAATTTCAATAAATACTGCATTAAAACCAGATATGACAGAGCTAACTGCTCCAATGAGCATCAGTACTGTCCCCAAACCGCCACTGAGAGAACACTGTTTCTCCTTAAACGCTGGTTCCCCGGCATCAGAGAGGCGAAGGGCTGA
>NW_027774959.1:0-292 GCF_054177405.1 Leptonychotes weddellii | reverse complement strand
TGGTAGACAAGCATGTCTTGAAGATACTGTGGGTTTGGTTGAAGACTACCACAGTAAAGCAAGTATTACAGTAACATGAGACAAATGAATTTTTGATTTCCCAGTGTATCTAAAAGTTATGTTTGCACTATACTATGATCTATTAGGTGTCTAAAAACAATGTAATACTTTAAAAAATACTTTATTGTTTAAAAATGCTAACCATCATCTGTGCTTTTTTAAAAAATTTTTTATTTTATTTTTTATTTTTTTGGAGATTTTATTTATTTATTTGAAGAGAGAGACACAGCGA
>NW_027774958.1:0-292 GCF_054177405.1 Leptonychotes weddellii | reverse complement strand
GGGGGGGGCGGTGTTCATGGTTGCTTTGTAAGCCCTGCTCCTTTCTTACCAGAGATGCTTTTAAGTTGCCGGCCACTATTCCCATACCAAGGATTGGATTTATTTTTTAATCTTGTTTTTCATTTTTGCTTTTGTTTATTTTGCTTGTCCAGACATGTTCATCAAGTTACACACACACAAAAAGGTACTCAGAGATACACACACACAAAAGGTAAATTCAAGAGTCTCTGGAAAAGGAAGGGAAGGGTATAGGTAGCAAAGTGGAATGAAGGACAAATGGAAAAAGAGGGAG
>NW_027774957.1:0-292 GCF_054177405.1 Leptonychotes weddellii | reverse complement strand
GTGGAGACGAACCATGAGAGACGATGGACTCTGAAAAACAAACAGAGGGTTCTAGAGGGGAGGGGGGTGGGAGGATGGGTTAGCCTGGTGACAGGTATTAAAGAGGGCACATTCTGCATGGAGCACTGGGTGTTATGCACAAACAATGAATCATGGAACACTACATCAAAAACTAATGATCTAATGTATGGTGATCAACATAACAATAAAAAATTAAAAAAATAAATAAATAAATTCAGTTTCCTATTGTGTCCCTACTTGCAAAAGGGACAGGGAATTACAGTAAAATTAT
>NW_027774956.1:0-292 GCF_054177405.1 Leptonychotes weddellii | reverse complement strand
CAGTTCTCCAACATCCCTTGTTTTGTATTCAGCCTCTTATCTTTTGTACAACTGTCCTTGTTTCCTAGTTTTAAGCTATCACAAAAGCATATACATTACTTTAAAAATCATTTGTGGGGAAAAATAGTAATGTAAATAGTCGGATTCATGCTGCTAACCACAAGTGACCTTGCATACTTTAACTTCTATTTTTTTTTTTAATTTATTTCTTATGTAACCTTCCAGGGTTTCATTATGCAAACAATAACAAAGATATTTATTTCCCCTCTATACTCTAAATTTTTTTTTTTTT
>NW_027774955.1:0-292 GCF_054177405.1 Leptonychotes weddellii | reverse complement strand
CTAAAGTAATGTGTGTCAAACTTGTTGACCTTTGCCAATTTGACTGGTGAATAATATGAGAATGGTTTTATTTAGGGATATATCTTTTTGCTGCTTTTTTTTTTTTTTAAAGATTTTATTTATTTATTTGAGACAGAGAGAATGAGATACAGAGAGCATGAGAGGGAGGAGGGTCAGAGGGAGAAGCAGACTCCCTGCCAAGCAGGGAGCCCGATGCGGGACTCGATCCCGGGACTCCAGGATCATGACCTGAGCCGAAGGCAGTCGCTTAACCAACTGAGCCACCCAGGCG
>NW_027774954.1:0-292 GCF_054177405.1 Leptonychotes weddellii | reverse complement strand
TAAACAATTGTATCTGGATGATGGAAAGGGGAACAATGACAGGTATTGTGAAAAGATGTTGATGTAACTATTTTAGACCATCTTGCCATTTAATTTTTTTTTTTAAAGATTTTATTTATTTATTTGAGACAGAGAGAATGAGAGAGACAGAGAGCACATGAGAGGGGGGAGGGTCAGAGGGAGAAGCAGGCTCCCTGCCGAGCAGGGAGCCCGATGCGGGACTCGATCCCAGGACTCCAGGATCATGACCTGAGCCGAAGGCAGTCGCTTAACCAACTGAGCCACCCAGGCG
>NW_027774953.1:0-292 GCF_054177405.1 Leptonychotes weddellii | reverse complement strand
TCTCAGGATCAGAAGGGTCCCAGATGATGAGGCCGTGGGAAGGAGGAGCTGCGAGTGGCTACTGGGCTGGGTGGCCAGGGTGGTAGCCTACCAAGGGCATTGGAATCACAGCTGCACCAGGTCCTGCTGGGCAGTGCCGGGCAGGGAGCTGGGACAGCGGCTGGGGCACTCCCAAGGGGAGGACAGAGCTCTATAGGGCAGCCGAGCACAGAGGCAGTGGATGCATTAACTCTCTCTGCTCTGGGTCCCCAGGAAAGACAGTGGTTTCGGATTCTCCATGTGCCAGGTTCCT
>NW_027774952.1:0-292 GCF_054177405.1 Leptonychotes weddellii | reverse complement strand
CTAACTACACTCTTTGAAGTCCTTAACAGACGAAGGAAAGCAATATTTGGGAAAAATATAATTAATAAAAGTGAATTACTGGGTATAATTGGAATGTCATACTCTATATGGAGACTCTACCTCCCTTATAATACCCTTGGAGTACTTGTTCATACATTAAGCCACAAAGAAAATCTCTATAATATCCTTAAAACAGAAATAGAACTGAGTACAATCTCTGATCACAATACTTTAAAATTATAAGTTCATATGTAGTGACAATAAACCCAACTTTCAAGAATTTTTTTTTTTT
>NW_027774951.1:0-3700 GCF_054177405.1 Leptonychotes weddellii | reverse complement strand
GGGGTGGCTGGGTGATAGACATTGGGGAGGGCATGTGCTATGGTCAGTGCTGTGAATTGTGTAAGACTGTTGAATCACAGACCTGTACCTCTGAAACAAATAATACATTATATGTTAAAAAAAAAAAAAGATAGTAGGAAGGGAAAAATTAAGCGGGGGAATCGGAGGGGGAGACGAACCATGAGAGATGATGGACTCTGAGAAACAAACTGAGGGTTCTAGAGGGGAGGGGGCTGGGGGGATGTGTTAGCCCGGTGATGGGCTAAGAGGGCACGTACTGAATGGAGCACTGGGTGTTATACGCAAACAATGAATCATGGAACACTACATCAAAAACTAATGATGTAATGTATGGTGACATAACATAATAAAATAAAATTTAAAAAACAAACAAAAAGAATTTGATACTTTTTTTTTAAGATTTATTTATTTATTTGACAGAGAGACAGTGAGAGGGAACACAAGCAGGGGGAGTGGGAGAGGGAGAAGCAGGCTTCCCACAGAGCAGGGAGCCCGATGTGGGGCTCGATCCCAGGACCCTGGGAGTATGACCTGAGCTGAAGGCAGACGCTTAACGACTGAGCCAACCAGGCGCCCCAAGAATTTGATACTTGTAAAAGCAGAAAAAACTAACAAACAGCAAGGATCTACTATGAGGTTTCCATAAATTATTTTTTGTCTTAGTACAGACAGTGGATCTAATAAAAAGACATTCACATGGAGGTCTGAAGACCAGGGACCAGGGTCTACTTTGCCAATCATGAGATGATGTTAACCTTAAATAAGTCTTTTGACATCAGCATGCCTCAGATTTCTCCTCCATAATATGAGGTTTATTGTAGGTCTATATTTAGAATGCCCAAGGTAGATGCCTTAAGAAATTCAGAGTACTATGCAAACAGAAGCAGTTCCTTAGGAAAATGTAAAGTGTTTCTGTATTTCATGGCTGGCACATGTTTAATTGCTCCTTACAATGCACCTGGACCGGAAAGACCCCTGAACTAGGAATTACAGCGTTTTTTATAGTGCAGACTATCCCCTCAGCATCTTTTCTCATAGTTCCAAGTTTTGGCTGGACACGTGGCTGTCTGTCTGCTGATGACCTTTCGTACCACCTTCCAGTCAGGAGCTGCCCAGTGACCAAGCTCCAATCAACATACTCTATGCTGAGATGCCGTGTACAAATCCCACAACACCCCCATCTAGATGGTTTGCCCTTGTTCCCTGGCTGACATGAAGGTGGAAGTCACATGTGGCATGTCGGCCACGTGCCAGGCTACACTGCGGAACCGCTCTCCTCTGGACTGTGACCCAAGTGTCACACCAGCCTCTGTGGAACTGCAGCTGCTCTATTTTGGGTCTCCCGGGAACAGCTTAGCCTTCTGTGCTCCTAAGCAGTCCACCTGTGCTCCTGCTCCTAACACTCTCAGTTACACGCCGCTGACCTCCGTCTCTCAACCTGCCCACACAGGGAAGCAGCCCGCCTACCCCACAGACGGAAGGTCAACATCAAGTGAGATGTAATCAGCACGTCCGAAACGCATTACTGTGTGAAGGTAAACAACTAGTAAACGACCCAAAACGTGAAATGGAAAAGAAATGTATGCAAAGTGAACATTCGCAGCACCACTCACTCCACCAAAAGGAACATTCAGCTTCCTTTTAACTTGCAAATAAACCACACAGTGATTTTTTTTTTAAATTAAAAAGCCAACAAGCTATTAGTCCTCACATACTGGCACACTTTCAAGTGTCTCTCTTCCTCCTACAGGCGGTGCCTCCCTTCTTCTCAGCTTTATTTATCATGGCGCGGACGCGGTAGACTCTTAGTGTCTGCAATTTTGACGATTCTCAAGTGATTTTGTCAAGGTACAAGTTTTAGTGTCTCATACCGGAAGATGTACATAAATTAACCAATTAAGATAGTGAACACTGAGTTTCAGTTAGAGACAAGTTAAAGAGAAGTGAATTGGAAAAACAATTACAGGGGCGCCTGGATGGCTCAGTTGGTTAAACGTCTGACTCCTGGTTTCGGCTCAGGTCATGATCCCAGGGTCATGGGATCGAGCCCCACGTTAGGCTCTGGGCTCAGCAGGGAATATGCTAGAGATTCTCTTTCTCCGTCTCCCTCTGACCCTCCCCCTGCACTCGCATGCTCACACATGCTCTCTCTCTTAAAAAAAAAAAAAAAATTACAATTTATCAGTGATGAGCTCATGAGCAGATTAATACAAACAAGAACAATCACAAAGCTTGTGGCAGAATTTCACGGACTTCCCAGGACCATCAACAGAAGCCAGCTTTACTGACATATTTAAAACTGTCTACACTTTCATTCCCAGATAAATTGTATGGTATGGTTATACCGCATAATTGGGAACACTCCTGTGATTTTGAGATGTTTTTTTCCTTTCAGGAATGCCAATGAGTCAATGGGCTTCCCCACCACCAAGTAATTCAGCAGAGGCTGAAATACTGATAGGGAATTCCTTATTAATGTGACAGATCCTTATCTCTACAGCATTCTGACTGTGTGTATATACTGACTTAAAGTTAAGTGGCAATGAACTTCTAATAATGGTAAGCCCCTGTCCCTTGACATTCTTGAGCCACACTGGCTCTATATCTTTTTTTTTTTAATTAACATATAATGTATTATTTGTGTCAGGGGTACAGGTCTGTGATTTATCATCTTACACAATTCACAGCGCTCACCATAGCACATACCCTCCCCAATGTCCATCACCCAGCCACCCCATCCCTCCCACAGCCCCCAGCACTCCAGCAACCCTCAGTTTGTTTCCTGAGATTAAGAATTCCTCATATCGTCCCTGGTGTGATTCCATCCTGCGCGGCTGTTGTGTGGAACAGTAGTCGTTTATCTCCGTCCGCCTTCTCTTCCACCTAAGTGCGTGCGACCACCCATGGAAGATTCGATGGACATGGACATGAGCCCCCTGAGGCCCCAGAACTATCTGTTCTGTTGTGAACTAAAGGCTCACAAGGATTATCACTTTAAGGTGGATAATGATGAAAATGAGCACCAGTTATCTTTAAGAACGGTCAGTTTAGGAGCTGGTGCAAAGGATGAATTGCACATTGTTGAAGCAGAGGCAATGAATTATGAAGGCAGTCCAATTAAAGTCACACTGGCAAGTTTGAAAATGTCTGTACAGCTAACGGTTTCTCTTGGGGGCTCTGAAATAACACCACCTGTGGTCTTACAGTTGAAATGTGGTTCAGGGCCTGTGCATATTAGTGGACAGCACTTAGTGGCTGTGGAGGAAGATGCAGAGTCAGAAGATGAAGAGGAAGAGGACGTGAAACTCCTTAGTATATCTGGAAAGCGTTCTGCCCCTGGAAGTGGTAGCAAGGTTCCACAGAAAAAAGTAAAACTTGCTGCTGATGAAGATGATGATGAAGATGACGATGATGACGAAGATGATGATGATGATGATTTTGATGATGAGGAAGCTGAAGAAAAGGCTCCAGTAAAGAAATCTATACGAGATACTCCAGCCAAAAATGCACAAAAATCAAACCAGAATGGAAAAGACTCAAAACCATCAACACCAAGAACAAAAGGTCAAGAATCTTTCAAAAAACAGGAAAAGACGCCCAAAACACCGAAAGGACCTAGTTCTGTAGAAGACATTAAAGCAAAAATGCAAGCAAGTATAGAAAAAGGTGGTTCTCTTCC
>NW_027774950.1:0-292 GCF_054177405.1 Leptonychotes weddellii | reverse complement strand
GCAAGATTCTGGGTTTACCAGGAGACCTTTCTGCAGGACTTCAGGCAGATTATGTGCCAGGCGGAGCTTTCCCCTTAAATCTGAGTCCAAAGTCTAACTCAGCAGAGCCATCCCATGGTAGGGGACAGGTTGCCAGAGAGGTCACAGAGTACAGCTGGAAAGAGCAGAGCTTGAAGCAGCAGAAGATACGGGTTTGAGGAGAGCTAACTCTTGCCTGACTCATGACTTTATGGGAGTTTCTAAATCTCTCCAGTCGTGCTTTGTTATGTTTTCTGACTACTTATTGATGTAT
>NW_027774949.1:0-292 GCF_054177405.1 Leptonychotes weddellii | reverse complement strand
CTTTGAGTAGAGTTGACACACGTTACATTAGTTTCAGGTATACAACTTAGTGATTTGACAAGTTTATACATGACGCTATGCTCACCACAAGCGTAGCTACCATCTGTCCTGTTAAATCACTATTACAACATCATTGACTGTCTTCCTTATGCTCTGCTTTTTATTCCCATGACTTACTCATTCCATAACTGGAATCCCCTTTACCCTTTTCACCCAACCCTGCTCTCCTCTGGCAACCATCAGTTTATTCTCTGTGTTTTACAGTTCTGATTCTGTTTTTTGTTTGTTGGTT
>NW_027774948.1:0-292 GCF_054177405.1 Leptonychotes weddellii | reverse complement strand
GGGGCGCCTGGGTGGCTCAGTTGGTTAAGCGACTGCCTTCGGCTCAGGTCATGATCCCAGAGTCCTGGGATCGAGTCCCACATCGGGCTCCCAGCTCGGCAGGGAGCCTGCTTCTCCCTCTGACCCTCTCCTCTCTCACGCTGTTTCTCTCTCGCTCGCTCTCTAATAAATAAATAAATAAAAATCTAAAAAAAAAAAAAGAAATGGAAGGAGAAATTGCTACCAACCTTACAGAAATAAAGGGTCCATAAGAGAACAGTATGAACAATAGATGACAGTAAGTGAAACAAGT
>NW_027774947.1:0-292 GCF_054177405.1 Leptonychotes weddellii | reverse complement strand
TTCCTAGTCATCGTTTCTTGGCTTCTAAAAATTTCACATTCTGCTCTATTTATTCATTTACCTTTAGATAGATTCTCTAGGATGATATATTTTTGTGTGCATCATAACAAAATACTCTGCTTGTACTTAGAAATCTAGATAAAACCACCGGCAAAGGCAAGTTATTATCTTAAAGTCCTTTACTCTTCATGAACTTCAAAATCAAATATTCAGGCAGCGGATTACCTTTTCCTTTCCTTTCTCCCGTCCTTCCTACCTCCCTCTTCTCTTTTAGAGATTTTGTTTTCCTACG
>NW_027774946.1:0-292 GCF_054177405.1 Leptonychotes weddellii | reverse complement strand
TCGTCTCTCCTGTTAGCCGGAATGGAGACATGATATCTGGAGCTCAAGCAGCCTGCTTGGACCATGAGATAGCACACGAAGGATTGTGGAGTATCAAGATGGAAGTAGCTTGGGTCCCTGATGATTTTGAAAACACCATACCAACCCTTGACTTCCTACCCTCGTATATATACATTTTTATGTGTTATCCGGTATCTTTTGGGATATGTGATTAAGGTTAGTCAGGGTTCTTCAGAGAAATAGAACCAATAAGATGTGTGTGTGTGTGTGTGTGTGTGTATGCATGTATGTA
>NW_027774945.1:0-292 GCF_054177405.1 Leptonychotes weddellii | reverse complement strand
TAAACTTTTCATTTTAGAAAATTTCAAACATACCCCAAAGTAGAGAGAATATTACAATGAACCTCCATGAGACAAGTTTTAGCAATTACTAACATTTTGTCTATCTTGTTTCATTAAACTCTCCACTTTTGCTGGGGGTGCCTCCAGCATTTAACACAACTCCTAGATACATATAATTTCACCCACAGACAATCCAGTATGCATTTTTAAGAGATAAAGACTTTTAAAAGGATAGTCACAGTTCTGTTATCACATTTGATAATCACTTAATAGCTCCAGTCATCCTGGAGCT
>NW_027774944.1:0-292 GCF_054177405.1 Leptonychotes weddellii | reverse complement strand
CTAGGACCCTGGGATCATGACCTGAGCCGAAGGCAGACGCTTAACGACTGAGCCACCCAGGCGCCCCCCAGTTTTTCTTTTTGGTATTGACATTGAACATGTTAACTCTCTGAGCCTCTGTATTCTCTATGCCTCCCTGTGTGTTTATTCCTGCAGTGGGTGAAGGAATACTACACATTCTAGAGAAGTCCTCTGTGATTCAGGTTTTCCCACCTCTGTCCTACATTTGTCCTACATTTGTCTTCCCCTTCATCTGCTGAAGGATTCTTGCATCCAACCTATTGTTCTGATG
>NW_027774943.1:0-292 GCF_054177405.1 Leptonychotes weddellii | reverse complement strand
GATGTAGGGTTTGCCCCAAGTTGTGACATTAATAGCCCAGAAGCCTTGAGCAAGTTACCCAAGCTCTCTGGGCCTCAGTTATGTCATAGATCAAAGAATAGAATCTTCCTTGAAGGAACCTTTTTTTTTTTTTAGAGAAATTTAATTAAAACCCTAATCTCTCTCTCTCTCTCTCTTTCTCTCTCACACACACACACACACACACACACCCCACATCACATACAAATACACGCATTGGAATAAGTTCCTATCTGTTTTCATAAAATCACCACAGAATAGTTTTTTTTTTTTT
>NW_027774942.1:0-292 GCF_054177405.1 Leptonychotes weddellii | reverse complement strand
CCCTGAGTTAGTACTAGGTGAATGTGAGTGTTTCATGGGGGATGGTGGGCTCTGGGAAGAGAAGGCTGGCCAAGGTCCAGCTGGAGAGGGAGTCCATGGAAGCTAGTGGGAGCCCAGTGTGGGGAGCTGTCTTTCTGCAGAGCCAGGTTAAGGATCTGCCAGAGAGATGGAGCCCACCTTCCCTCCTGTGCTCTCCAAGACTTGGGCTTGGTGGGGAGTTTGTGTCAGGGGTGGGGGGCAATTTGTGGCCACCTGGACCTCCACTGGGAATGGACTATGGACCCCTTCCTGG
>NW_027774941.1:0-292 GCF_054177405.1 Leptonychotes weddellii | reverse complement strand
TCCTTTTCTTGTTCTTCCCCCAGGGTTCCATTTTGTCAAAATCCAGCAGGCCATTTCTCCTCTCATTACCTCACTTGGTTGAGAGAAAGATGCCACAGAACCATGATAAAAGAACATTTTAGGAGGGGCCAGAGCATTTGTAACAGTTTTCATTTAAACCTCTCCAAAGTCATGAACTACTATTAACACATGCATTTTGCGGATGAGGAAACAAGGACACAGAGTTTATGTAAGTTGCAGACGTAGGTTGCGGAGCCAGAATTTGACACCTGCTGTAGAGCTCTGGTACCCC
>NW_027774940.1:0-3701 GCF_054177405.1 Leptonychotes weddellii | reverse complement strand
ATGATACATGTCTTTCTCTGATTGACTTATTTCACTCAGCATAATACCCTCCAGTTCCATCCACATCGTTGCAAATGGCAAGATCTCATTCCTTTTGATGGCTGCATAATATTCCATTGTATATATAGACCACATCTAAAGAAGGGGAATTTATTGTTGCAGAGCAAAGAAGACAGAAGGGAAGGTGGAAACAGAAGACACAAAGAAGTATTTACTCAAATAAAATTATATTTGTGTGCAAACTTAATGAGGTGTAGAAGGTTTAAGTAACTTCTAGTGCCAAATTTATAAGTGGTAGCACACAGTTCTAGGTAATCAAGAGAACGGAGTGAAAAATCGAAGTGTAATGTAGCCACCATCCGTCCGCCATGCTCCCCCACCCTCCACGGCACGAAGCCCTTTTACCACAACGAGGAAGGAAATGTTGACACAGAACTGACTTGGGCTAGAAGCAAGGTACTCTCTGTACTTAGAACTGTTTTCTGTGTTTTACTATTTACCCCTTGCTAGAAAGTAGCATCATTTTGTTGCTGTTTTTGTGGTTGTGCTTGCGGACAACCTGACCAAGGAGTAGGTCTCTCTGGTGGGTGCCTGCCAGTCTTTGTCAGTTTCACTTAAAAGGAGCTGTCTGCTGGGTCAAGGCAACCTCATATCAGCAGCCTTGCTCACTCAGGGCGAGTCCCAAGCCTGAGCGTGGTCACTGAGAGAATTAGTTCAATGGCATATATAACTAGTTCTAGCTCTGTACTCTTTAATCTACTTAGTGTTGATGCCACAAAATGCAATCATATGGGGAAAAAAAGTAAATAGGAAGCCAGTGGATAACCAGATACAACAGTAGTAAACAGCAGTAGTAAGTCACACGTGACAGGAGAATTTACTCGCTAATAAGGAGGAAACAACACATGCTAACGTTATGTGCATTCATACAGAGTGGTGAACACATAGAATTTCAGGAGTACTGAGTTACATTTTGAGGGTTCTGGCATAGCAAAAATGTATGCACCTGAGCACATACCAGAAAGAAATGGACGCAGGAGTCATGGGAAGCTAGCAAACCTGTTGTAGGAGGCAAACATAAGTTCACAGGGCATCCCGGGGCTAATTGACTCTACCTAGAAAACACACAGAAAACCAGTCTGCAAACCCTGGGAAGATGAACTCAAGGAGGAAGAGAACAGTTTAACTTAACATAGTCACTAAATTTCACCATCATATTACAGTGATTAATATAGGCACTGATGATTCATACTTATTATGCTTGTCTCCAATGACAGCCCGTGGAGCTGGAGACAAACTGAAGAAAAAAAAAAACTCTAACCCATAATAAAAGTAATTTTCAAAACATCCTTGCAAGGTAGTTTCACAAGGGACCAGCGTTGTTATTAAATGTTAACGCCTGCTTCCCTTACTCAACACTCACTATATTTGACAGGGTTTTGATCTTCCAGACATCTTCCCGTGATGGGTGGATTGTAGGAAGTTGAGGTTGCAGAAAAGCTGAGTGATCCGTCTAAGACCCTTCATGTTCCTGGCACAAATTCAACTCTGGAATTTCTAGTTGGGGCTTCACCTTCATTTCTGACACCTACTAATGCCGGGGTTCTTAAAGCATAATTTAATGAAATCCCTAAAATACATGTAAAGTAATCACCTATGATCTATAAATATAATCCAGAAAGAGTATTAGTACATGTTCAAGAATATGAATGACACTATGCTTTGCAAAGGAAAGAGTAGATACTTTTCTTCCTTTTCCTCATATTGAGTAACAAGGAACATGAAATTTACCACATTTAACTGAAAATCAGCAGTAGGGTGTAGCAGAAAAACACAAGCCTTACTCATGGATCTCTGGACTCAAACCTTGCTGTACTGCTAACAAAGTCTGGTTCTTCCATGAATAGATAGGTCTGTTGTGAGTGTAAAGTGAGCTGCTATATGTGAAGTCTACTGGATAGTTCAGGATGTGTGAGTGACACTGTCCCATTGTCCTCATTTGTCCCAAATTCTATATGACATTATGAAGGTTGACCAGTCTCAGGTCACAGCCGAGTTTGGAAACCAAATGAAGGATAGACAGAGGAATTAGATAGCGGGGAGATTTATTACAGGTAAAATCTAGGTGGAAGGATTTGGTTAACATGTGACCAAATGTGTTTGCCAACATTCCCTGCCTGATGTCCCTCCACTGAGTCAAATCTAAATCTTGGAACGACCAGCTGGATGAACTCAGTAGGAAGATCGGGTCTGAGGAGCAGACACACATACGGAGGAAGGCTGTCTATCGCAGAAAGAAATGAAAGAAAAGAGTCCAACTCTTCATTGCTAAATGTTTTAGTAGAGTGACTCTATCTATTTAAGAAAGGAGGATCCAACCTGTTACAGCCAACCACTAACTCACTTCTCCTCCACAGGCAAGAATGGGTGTGGAGTGGGGAAGAGGCCAGGATGGTCATGCGGCATCTTTCTTCCCTGAAATGTGCACAGGAAGGGATTCCTCCCAGCAAGCCTCACCATCCTTCCTGACACTCAAGCCGGAAGTAGTGAAATTAGCTGTGATGTCACCTTTCCACACATCCCGCATCCAGACCCAACTCAACCCTTACAACCATTTATCTTTCTGCCATGCCATGCCCCATGTGGGCTAACAAGATTCTATTGTCTGTGCTTGCTCTCTTTCTTTTCTACTCATGTTTAAACCCACATGAGCACCCTCACACCTGCTATATTTGTAGTCATTCTTCACTCCGTATCTAATCTCAGCTCCTCCCTATTCCTACCTGTAGCCCAGGTTCAGAAACTGTCTTTCAGCCTTCTGTTTTCCTTTGCTTCTCAGTGAAAAGTACTTACAACCCATACATCACAAGGACCCGTGCATAACAACAGAAATGGTAGTATTACATTTACTAAGAATCACGATGCACTGGGGATCCTGGGTGGCGCAGTTGGTTAAGCGTCAGACTCTCGATTTCGGCTCAGCTCATGATCTCAGAGTCCTGAGATCAAGCCCCATGTCAGCCTTGGCGTCCTTAGCGGGGAGTCTGTTTAAGATTCTCACTTCCTCTTCCTCTGTCCCTCCTGCCCCCACTCTTTCTCTCTCTAAAATCAATTTAAAAAAAATCACGATGCACCAAGCTCTGGACCAAGTATTTTATTTTATTTATTTTATTTTTATTTTTTTTAATTCTTTAGCTTTTTAATAACTGTTGTGTCATAATAATCTACTGAAGATCCAGCAAGCATTGTCACATCCAATTTTACAAAAGATATGTGAATTTATATATATACACATCCATATACACACATCTGTCAACTATCTTTAAACTATCATCTATGAAATGCTAAGTCTCATTTCATAGTGTATTTTTTCTTTTATTTTTTTTATTATGTTATGTTAATCACCATACATTACATCATTAGTTTTTGATGAAGTGTTCCATGATTCATTGCGTATAACACCCAGTGCTCCATGCAGAACGTGCCCTCTTTAATACCCATCACCAGACTAACCCATCCCCCCACCCCCCTCCCCTCTAGAACCCTCAGTTTTTTTCTCAGAGTCCATAGTCTCTCATGGTTCGTCTCCACCTCCGATTTCCCCCCCTTCATTTTTCCCTTCCTGCTTTCTTCTTCTTCTTCTTCTTCTTCTTCTTCTTCTTCTTCTTCTTCTTCTTCTTCTTCTTCTTCTTCTTCTTCTT
>NW_027774939.1:0-292 GCF_054177405.1 Leptonychotes weddellii | reverse complement strand
GGACTGCTGGCCCTGAGCATGGGCACAGCGGGCCGGGAGAGCCCCCGGGGCTTGGGCGCTGGGACGGAGCCTGGCAACCACGCTCCGTCCCCAGGGCAACCGCAGCTCTGGCTTCTGAGGCTCACATCCGCGCCTCGCAGGGCCCACACTGCGTCACAGTCCCTGTGGCCTCATCCTGCTCATGAAAGCACCCCGTCTTCGCGGAGCCGACCTCGCTGAGACGCCAAGGAGACGTGTGTCCTAGCGCTCTGCCTTCTAGCTGCTCATGGCTGCTCACGCTGGGCTGTCTTCC
>NW_027774938.1:0-292 GCF_054177405.1 Leptonychotes weddellii | reverse complement strand
CCAGCTCATCTATGGCAATTTTGGTGGCTTCCTATGTTTGCCTTACACAATGTTTGCCCCTCACTCAGTCCTTTCTCCCAATATCCACTGTTTTCATCTATTCCTTTGGTCATGCCTACCAATCCAAATCTATAATAGAACTTTCCTCTTGCACTTCTTATCTAGATATTTTCTGGGTGTTGTGGGGGGCAGTGTAGCTAATTTTCAGGCAAAATACAGCCTCCATTGATTTCCATTAACCATTTATCAATATTTGATAAAGCGTGTGTGTGTGTGTGTGTGTGTGTGTGTG
>NW_027774937.1:0-292 GCF_054177405.1 Leptonychotes weddellii | reverse complement strand
TGCCTTTGGATTGAGAGCCCATTAACCCCCCATCAAAGTTTGCAGCCTTAAGGTATATTTTATAAACTAATACAGTTGACTCTTGAACAACACAGGTTTGAACTGCACACATCCACTTATATACAGATTTTTTTCAATAAATACAGGACAGGACTGTAAATGTATTTTTTTCTTCCTTATGATGTTCTTTTTTTTTTTTTATTCTTATGTTAATCCCCATACATTACATCATTAGTTTTAGATGAAGTGTTCCATGATGCATTGTTTGTGCATAACACCCAGTGCTCCATGC
>NW_027774936.1:0-292 GCF_054177405.1 Leptonychotes weddellii | reverse complement strand
CTGGCCAAGCCGGGTCCTCCGACTGGGCTGGGGTGGGCCCAGCCTCCTCGGGACGCTCTGCTGGCCGACCCGGGGCCTCTGGCTGGGCCAGGGTGGGCCCAGCCTCCTCGGGACGCTCTGCAGGCCGAGCCGGGGCTTCTGGCTGGGCTGGGGTGGGCCCAGCCTCGTCGGGGCGCTCTGCTGGCCAAGCCGGGGCCTCCGGCGGGGCTGGGGTGGGCCCAGCCTCCTCGGGGCGCTCTGCAGGCCGAGCCGGGGCTTCTGGCTGGGCTGGGGTGGGCCCAGCCTCGTCGGG
>NW_027774935.1:0-292 GCF_054177405.1 Leptonychotes weddellii | reverse complement strand
TGGCTATTATTGATAGTGCTGCAGTACACACTGGGATGCATGTATCCTTTCAAATCAGTGTTTTTGTATCCTTTAGGTAAGTACCTACTTACTAGGTAAATACCTAATAGTGAAATTGCTGGATCATAGAGTAGTTCTATTTTTAACTTTTTGAGGAACCTCCATACTGTTTTCCAGAGTGGCTGCACCAGTTTGCATTGCATTTCTACCAACAGTGTAAGAGGGTTCCGCTTTCCCCAGATCCTCTCCAACATATGTTGCTTCCTATGTTGATAATTTTAGTCATTCTGAC
>NW_027774934.1:0-292 GCF_054177405.1 Leptonychotes weddellii | reverse complement strand
TCCTGGGATCGAGCCCCGCATCGCGCTCCCTGCTCAGCGGGAAGCCTGCTTCTCCCTCTCCCACTCCCCCTGCTTGTGTTCCCTCTCTCGCTGTCTCTCTCTGTCAAATAAATAGATAAAATCTTTAAAAAAATATGATGAATTTAATGAGCATGACCCTCTTTTCACCAAAGAAAAACTATATATAATTGATTCCAACCAGGAATCCATAGTAATAGGACTCCTTGAACTATTTTCATCATTAGTACAAGTAATAAACTTTTCAACCAAACTACTTTATTGTCCTGGAAAG
>NW_027774933.1:0-292 GCF_054177405.1 Leptonychotes weddellii | reverse complement strand
TACACTTGATAATTTAGATGAAAAAGATGAATTATTTGAAAATGTTACTTATCAAAACTACCATAAGATAAAAGGAAAACACTGTGTATCCTTTTTTTTTTTTTTAAGATTTTATTTATTTATTTGAGAGAGAATGAGAGAGAGAGCATGAGAGGGGTGAGGGTCAGAGGGAGAAGCAGACTCCCTGCTGAGCAGGGAGCCCCATGCGGGACTTGATCCCGGGACTCCAGAATCATGACCTGAGCCGAAGGCAGTCGCTTAACCAACTGAGCCACCCAGGCGCCCTGTGTAT
>NW_027774932.1:0-292 GCF_054177405.1 Leptonychotes weddellii | reverse complement strand
TTGCTCTCTTCACTTAGGAAATTCTCAGGGTTTCAGGAGCTCTGTGCCAGGAACAGGGATGAAGCCCAAATACATATTTCTTATTATAAAGCACAACATCAAACCCTTTGTGTGAAGAATGAGCACTTGGAAGAAAGCAGCTTCCGATAATCCAGGGAGGGCAAGGGGAGGTGACCAGGGACCTGAGCCCTGGCGGAGAGCATGCCCGAGGCCCAGAGGCACAGCCGACCATGCTAACCAGGCTCGGCTCCAGAGCCCCAAAACAGACTCAGAACCAGAGCCGCACCTGCCC
>NW_027774931.1:0-292 GCF_054177405.1 Leptonychotes weddellii | reverse complement strand
CTCGGGCGCCTGGGTGGCTCAGTTGGTTAAGCGACTGCCTTCGGCTCAGGTCAGGATCCTGGAGTCCTGGGATCGAGTCCCGCATCGGGCTCCCTGCTCGGCAGGGAGTCTGCTTCGTCCTCTGACCCTATCCCCTCTCATGTGTTCTCTCTCTCTCATTCTCTCTCTCTCAAATAAATAAATAAAATCTTTTTTTTTTTTAAAAAAAGATTTAGTCATCCTCCTGTCTATATCAGTCAGCTAGAGATGCAGAAAAAGTAGGGGATATATATGTTGTTGTAGCTGCTGCTGG
>NW_027774930.1:0-292 GCF_054177405.1 Leptonychotes weddellii | reverse complement strand
CCGGCTGTTCTCTAGCCATCTGCCTCCCTTCTCTCTGTTGCTTTCGGAGCTGAGGGGTCTGGAGGTGCAGCTGGGGTGGCATGGCCTGGGGAGGGTTTGGACGGGTTCTCTCTGCCACACCGTGGCTGCCCTTCCCAGCTTCCCCCCTGGGGTTTCCCAAGCTCAGATACCCGAGCCGGAGGGTGGGAATGAGTAGGCCTCTCCCCTTCTCCCACCCCTGAGCCATCGGGAATGTAGGGTGTTGTAAAGGCTGAGTCCAATGAGGGGAAGGTTCTTGGACCCCAGGAACTGG
>NW_027774929.1:0-3702 GCF_054177405.1 Leptonychotes weddellii | reverse complement strand
AGCAGGCCTCCCGCCGAGCAGGGAGCCAGATGCGGGACTCGATCCCAGGACCCTGGGATCATGACCTGAGCCAAAGGCAGACGCTTAATGACTGAGCCACCCAGGCACCCCAAAGATTTTATTTTTTAAGGAAGCTTTCCACCCAACATGGGGCTCAAACTCACAACCCCAGGATCAAGAGCCAGCCAGGCACCTTGTCTGGGGATATTTTTATTTTTATTTTTAAGATTTTATTTATTTATTTGACAGAGAGGCACAGCGAGAGAGGGAACACAAGCAGGGGGAGTGGGAGAGGGAGAAGCAGGCTTCCCGCGGAGCAGGGAGCCCGATGCGGGGCTCGATCCCAGGACCCTGGGATCATGACCTGAGCCGAAGGCAGTCGCTTAACGACTGAGCCACCCAGGCGCCCCGTCTGGGGATATTTTAGATTGTCATGACCTTGAGTCATGGTACTCTGGTATCTAGTGGGTAGAGACCAGGATGTAAACATCCTACAATGCACAGCACAGTCCCCGGCAGAGACAATTCTCTGGCCCAAAATGTCAATACTCCCCAAACTGTGAAATCCTGATTTAAACAAATGAATATGCAGTCATTAAACTAATTTACAACATCTGCTGCATGCTGACAGTTTTACATACATCACATCTTTTTCATCCTTTTTGCAACCCTCTATCATTCCCATTTTGCAGATGAAGAAACTAAGGCAGGCAGAGTTATAGATCTTGCCCAAGCCCACACAGCTGGTAAAAGGCAGAGACAGGATCAGAACCCAGCCTGTCTGAATCCAGGAGCCAGGGTCTTACCTACTGTACCACGAGGCCATGGAAAGCTACCTTGCATAAATCATTAGGCAAAAAAAGGCTGGCTGAGTTGGTAGAGCATGGGACTCTTGATCCCGGGGTCGTGAGTTCAAGTGCCATGATGGGCATAGAGCTTACTTTTAAAAGGGGGGGGCAAATTCAGGGAGCCTGGGTGGCTCAGTCGGTTAAACGTCAGCCTTCAGCTCAGGTCATGATCCCAGGGTCCTGGGATGAAGGCCCATGTCTGGCTCTCTGCTCAGCAGGGAGTCTGCTTCTCCCTCTGTCCCTCTCATGCTCGCTCTCTCTCCCCCAAATAAATAAATAAATAAAATCTTTTAAAGGGGGGGCAAATTTGACAAGTTAATAAGCATGGTTCCGTTTCTAGAAAAGAATTAGTGTATACATTATGAAAAACTCAAACCAGAAGAAGGCACATCATGCTTTTTAGCCAGTGGTCCTATGTGGGCGGCGCCAGGTGTGGGCAGCTTTTCAGATAAACACGCACACGCACAGTCCCTTGGTCTCCCGTGGTAGCATCTCACTGCAAATTGTACGTTTTCTACATGGCTACTTACCATATCCTACAGTTTTATATCACCTGGTGAGGTTACTTGGTTACTAGCTTTCTCCCGCACTATACCATTGCCTTCTTTTTTTTTAAAGATTTTTATTTATTTATTCATGAGAGACAGAGAGAGAGAGGCAGAGGGAGAAGCAGGCTCCCAAGGAGCAGAGAGCCCGATGCGGGACTCGATCCCAGGACCCTGGGACCATGACCTGAGCCGAAGGCAGACACTCAACCATCTGAGCCACCCAGGCGCCCACCATTGCCTTCTTGAAAGCTACCTATGTGCCCGTTTCTTCCCCTCTGTTGAATTCTCACATTAGCTAGAGCACAACATGTAAAGAGCCACCAATAAATATTTGGTTGGGGTGAGATTATGGGAAACCTTTCCTTCCCGTGTGATAGACACAATAATGCTTGAATTGCCTTATCAAATGCATTCTTTTTGAGGTCAGAAGCAAACAATATCATCTATGTTTCTACATACAAACTGTGGTCCATCCATCCAATGAAATATGGTGCAGCCTATGAAAATAAGATTGTAGGTAAAGATTTAATGAATGGAATGCATATGGTCGCATTGGCAGGGGGAGAGGGCTGGAAAAGCAGTGGTGGGGGGGATGCTGTGTGATTCTGCTTGTGTATGTGGTTGTGTGCAGATGTAGAGAAAACAAATTAGGGAATGTGATTTCTTCTGGGGTGGTAGGACTATAGGTGATTTTTGCTGTCCTTCTTTTTTTCGTTATTAACCTTTTTCTGGATTTGCTACAATGAGCATGAAATTCATTTTGTTGTACAGTCAATTTTCTAAGATGACCCATGCGCTCCGAAGAAGCATCACACTATGCAAAATTACACAATTAAAACCATGGGGTTTAGGGGCGCCTGGGTGGCTCAGTTGGTTGGGCGACTGCCTTCGGCTCAGGTCACGATCCTGGAGTCCCGGGATCGAGTCCCGCATCAGGCTCCCTGCTCGGCAGGGAGTCTGCTTCTCCCTCTGACCCTCCCCCCTCTCATGTGCTCTCTCTCATTCTCTCTCTCAAATAAAGAAATAAAATCTTTAAAAAAAAAAAAAAACCATGGGGTTTATAGAAGAACCTCATCAGTGACACAGTAAAAAAAGATAGGAATCTGATACAAAGATGGCTGCACAGTTTTACATGCATCACATTGGTAAGTATATAAATATTACAAAAATAGCCCCTTACCTTGAAAAAAAACTCAGGTTTGTTTGTGGACGTGGGTGTTAGCTGTGAGCTGTTGTGAAGTGTGGAAGGAAGCCTACCTGATTTTGGACAAAAAGTTGTAACACCAGGCATGGACGCATGTGGACGGTGACACACGCAGTGAATGGAAGTAGCTCGTAGAGTGTGCACGTGCGCATTTTGAGTAACCCTCCACGTCTTTCCCCTGGGTCCACTTTTTGGCGTTCACCTTGTGTTTCTTGCAAACGCAATTGCACATGAGCCAATGCGAGATGCATGTTGTGCTTGCATCACATCCTAATAGATCGGTCGCATTGGAACAAATTTGTGTTTTTAAAACAAGCACTAGAGCAGAGCTGACTGTATGAGGGAGGGGAACATTTCAAATTATTGAGGTACAAATATTTCTGGTTTATAACTTTTGTACTTTTCGAACCAGTTACCACTCAGGTTTTAACAGGAAAATAGTAGACATATTACATATGTTTAAAAGTGTTAATAGCAGACAACTATGGAGCACCTACTATGGGTTTTTAAAATACATGATCTTTTTTTCTTTTTTAAACTTGAATTCATGACCGTGGGCTTGAACTCACCACCCCAAGATCAAGACCTGAGCTGAAATCAAGAATCCCATGCTTAACCAACGGAGCTACCCAGGTGCCCCTAAAATGCATGATCTTATTTTTTTTTTTTAAAGAATGTATTTATTTATTTGACAGAGAGAGACACAGCGAGAGAGGGAACACAAGCAGGGGGAGTGGGAGAGGGAGAAGCAGGCTTCCCGCCGAGCAGGGAGCCCGATGCGGGGCTCGATCCCAGGACCTGGGATCGTGACCTGAGCCAAAGGCAGACACTTAATGACTGAGCCACCCAGGCGCCCCTGATCTCATTTAATCCTCCCCCAAACCCTTGAGTGAGGAACCTGAGGCACAGAGAGGTGAGACACCGTGCCCAAAGTCACACAGCTGTGAAGTATCAGCACTGAAATTCAAACCCAGGTCTTCCCTGACCCAGGATTATGCCCACACTCATTATTTTGTATTACATTTGAGTTGGACATGATATTCCTAGGGCTACTAGAAGTAGCACAAGCTACAGAAGGGACAACATAAAGGGTAAAGGATGA
>NW_027774928.1:0-292 GCF_054177405.1 Leptonychotes weddellii | reverse complement strand
TAGGGGCTCAGTACATTTTTGATAAGTAGAAGACACAGACTAGCCCTTCCATCAATTAGATTGGGGACACTGGGGGATCTTTGGGATACTAGGAATAAAGGTGGGGATTCAGAAGAAAGGAAGCAAATTTTTTTTTTTTTAAGGATGCTTGGTAGATTTCCTCTCCTTGGGCGGACAGTTGCATCTCTACTTGGCCATTGGCCTTGAAAATGAGGAAAAAAGAATAAGAAGAGGAAAAATGCTGTCTTCTATAGAGGATCAAGGCCCTTTCAGCTCCATTCTGCCCCCTGCC
>NW_027774927.1:0-292 GCF_054177405.1 Leptonychotes weddellii | reverse complement strand
TTGAGAACTGACAAGGAAACCAGAGAGGAGGAAAATTGCCATTTTGCAGTCAGTTCTCGTTATTCACGGTAGTACTGGTCTATAAAGTCACCATGAATGCTGATTAGTGAATACTGAGCCGTTGCTCCTAGGAGAAATACAAGGTTAGGATCCTGTGGGTCTGTGGTCATGATGTTTTTATCAAGCAATCAATACATGGGCCCTGTTTTGTGTTTGTGTTTAACTTTTTTTTTTTTTTAAAGATTTTATTTATTTATTTGACAGAGAAAGACACAGCGAGAGAGGGAACACA
>NW_027774926.1:0-292 GCF_054177405.1 Leptonychotes weddellii | reverse complement strand
CCCTGAGTTAGTACTAGGTGAATGTGAGTGTTTCATGGGGGATGGTGGGCTCTGGGAAGAGAAGGCTGGCCAAGGTCCAGCTGGAGAGGGAGGCCATGGAAGCTAGTGGGAGCCCAGTGTGGGGAGCTGTCTTTCTGCAGAGCCAGGTTAAGGATCTGCCAGAGAGATGGAGCCCACCTTCCCTCCTGTGCTCTCCAAGACTTGGGCTTGGTGGGGAGTTTGTGTCAGGGGTGGGGGGCAATTTGTGGCCACCTGGACCTCCACTGGGAATGGACTATGGACCCCTTCCTGG
>NW_027774925.1:0-292 GCF_054177405.1 Leptonychotes weddellii | reverse complement strand
TTTAATAATATACTTGTGGACTAAAAGATATAAGTGCTGTATAAAATCAGCCAATTATGTTAAACTAGCATATCTGCCTTTATTGTGTTTGTCATTAGCCTGAATAGAAAGGCCTTTAAAATTGATTTTTTTTTTTTTTGTAGAAAGCATTTGAATGCATTTTGTTTGGTATTGTATTTATTCAATAAAGTATTTAATTAGTGCTAAGTGTGAACTGGACCCTGTTGCTAAGCCCCAGCAAGCAATCATATCCTAGGTAGGGTTAAATCCCCAGTAAAATTGCCATATTGCA
>NW_027774924.1:0-292 GCF_054177405.1 Leptonychotes weddellii | reverse complement strand
CCTTCCTGAGCCAGCTCGAGGACTGGGACCGCCGTATGCCCCACCTACGGCAGGTTGTGTGAGGCTGGGCAGGTCATTTAATCTTCCCGTGGTGTCGTTCCCCCCATCTGTTGAGGGGGGATAATGTGTTTGAGGGTGACCTACCTCCCCAGGAGGCCGGGAGGCTTATCGACTTAATGCCGAGCCGCTCGCTTTAACCTGAGGCAGCTGGGCAGCCCCAGCAGGCCAGCCGGCACGTTCTCTGTTGCCCGCGGCCCGGCAGTAGCCGGGCTGCCGTCAAGAACCTGTAGGG
>NW_027774923.1:0-292 GCF_054177405.1 Leptonychotes weddellii | reverse complement strand
TATGTAAACTGGGTGTGGGAAGTTTACAATAATAAGTAATTGGAGGTAAATGAAAACAGAAGTCAAAGCCAGGGGCACTGGAAATGGCTTGGGCTGTGTTTAGATGGGAGAATTGAATGATCTGTAGTTCGAGGAGAATTTAATAACACTGCACATTACAAATGTGAACTACTTGCAGTTGGGAATTTTATGTAATTTGCTAAGTGAAGTGTGTACAGAAAAAAATTAATATCACCTAAATAAACATTTGTATTTTATTACACAGGAATAAAAAAAATCTTTTCATAAACTA
>NW_027774922.1:0-292 GCF_054177405.1 Leptonychotes weddellii | reverse complement strand
GGGGCGCCTGGGTGGCTCAGTTGGTTAAGTGACTGCCTTCGGCTCAGGTCATGATCCCAGGGTCCTGGGATCGAGTCCCACATCGGGCTCCCGGCTCAGCAGGAAGCCTGCTTCTCCCTCTCCCACTCCCCCTGCTTGTGTTCCTGCTCTCGCTGTCTCTGTCTCTGTCAAATAAATAAATAAAATCTTTAAAAAAAAATTATATAGCATATTTATTTTAAAAGCTAAAGTGATATTTGATATTTTAGAATCTTCAACTGAAATATGACTCCTAGTTCCTGGAAAGAATCAT
>NW_027774921.1:0-292 GCF_054177405.1 Leptonychotes weddellii | reverse complement strand
TCTGTCATCCGGATGTGCAGTAGCAGTAGCAGTGATAATAGTATAGGAGGATTATAGCAGCAGTGTATAGTCAGAGTATAGCAGTATTGTCATAGTAATAGTGCAGTAGCAGTGATAATAGTATAGGAGGAGTATAGCAACAGTAGTATAGTGACAGAGTAGAGTAGTATTGTCATAGTAATAGTGCAGTAGCAGTG
Organism: Leptonychotes weddellii; assembly: GCF_054177405.1. Classification (NCBI taxonomy): domain Eukaryota; kingdom Metazoa; phylum Chordata; class Mammalia; order Carnivora; family Phocidae; genus Leptonychotes; species Leptonychotes weddellii. The sequence continues at coordinate 95 of NW_027774921.1, read as the reverse complement.
ATCGTAGTATAGGAGGAGTATAGGAACAGTAGTAGAGTGACAGAGTATAGCAGTATTGTCATAGTAATAGTGCAGTAGCAGTGATAATAGCATAG
>NW_027774920.1:0-292 GCF_054177405.1 Leptonychotes weddellii | reverse complement strand
TAGAAAAAAAAGGTAAACCCAAATGAATCAGAAGAAGTAAGAACATAAATCAATGAAATTGGAAAGAAAAACTTAAGAGAACATTAATGAAAGAAATAGCTGGTTGTTTGGAAAGATTAATAAAATTTACAAACTTGTGGCAAGATTAACAAAGAAAAAAAAGACACAAATTTCTAGTATCAGGAATAAAACAAGGACTGTAACTGCAGACCTTACAGACATGACAAAAATACTAAGGGAATACTACAAACAAATGTGTGCAGAAAAAATTGACAACTTAGAAGAAATGAAC
>NW_027774919.1:0-292 GCF_054177405.1 Leptonychotes weddellii | reverse complement strand
TCTTATTCTTGGAGAAGTTTTCTAAAGATCCCTGCCCCTCTAAGGCATGTTCTGAGATTAATAAATGTGTCTCCTTCATGTATACCTCAGGCACTTTTCAAACTGTTGCTCTGTGCTGTGTCTCAGCTGGATTATTTGTTATACTTGTTCTTTAAAGATGGGGAGTCAGTTTCTTATTTTCTGCAGCCTCTTCTAGAGCTGAGGTCACTGATTTTTAAAGTTCCTGGTATTAAGCCCCTCTGATTGTAAAAACTCATGAAGTTAAGCCCCTCTGATTTTTTGATTTTCAAAG
>NW_027774918.1:0-3702 GCF_054177405.1 Leptonychotes weddellii | reverse complement strand
TTACTTTAGCCTATCTGTTTCACAAGAGACATGGATGTTGACATATACTGAAAATAACCTATAAAAAGTGTATCTGTAGAAAGCTCTATCAAAGAGTATATATTGTCTTGGGCACTGATATCTAACTTTCCATTCTACACCGAAAGCTAGATTTTCAAAGGTCTGAATTGTAGTGCTGAATTATTGGTATGTTTGGTAAACACCATTATAATGGGGGGTGGGGGGAGGGGAGTAACAGCTCAGTAATTTTCTGCAAATTCATGAAAAAAAAAATGTAAAAAAGATATCCCTTTTTATTTTACAAACCTAAAAGCCAGGAAAATGAAGCTCTGGGGCCAAGCAAAAATTGCACACTGCTGCTGAATTACCAAATATCGAATAGCAAATGTTCCAGCCAGGGAATGGACGTACATGTAGATTCAAGTAAAACACTGATGGAAAAAGTCATCTGTTTAGTGTTGTAGACCCACAACACTGGCTGCGTTTCTGACAAACACTTACAACACAATTAATAGTGAAGCCTAGATAACCTCAGTGCAAATAAGTCAGATCCAAAAATGCCAGGGAAGGAAGCCTTTGGCGTTGAGTAGACGGCTCCACTGTACGAGTCCCAACAGGAGATGCAGACTAAGCACATGCATTAAGGCTGGGAGGAGGGGTGCACCGGATGTTGCGAAGGGGCGGGCTGCGAGGTGGCTGCCGAGGGGGCCGCAGGCTGCATGGGCGGCGGAGGTGGAGGCGGAGGGGGCTGGACCGGGGTCTGTGTGTTGGGAGACGGAGGTGGCGTGGGCCGTTTGAATTTGTCAGGACTGTTGCTTCTCCGCGGTGAAGGCCTCTGTAGAGAGGACAGAACAGCAGGTCAGTCTGGGTCCAGACGGCTCATTTCTAACAGCCTGACAAGTGGGGGCTAGTGAAAAGGGGGAGCGACAGAGACAAGAAACTAGCAAGTTCCTTGTCTAGCCCTACTGGTTTCTGAACTACTAATGAAAACTTAAGGTGGAGTTTGCACCTACACCCAAGAGAAAGCTGTGCAAAATTACTATGAAACTTGCACTGACCAAACTACTGGACTTGGGCCCCTCGATGGGACAGTCCTAGAATTAAGACAGCTGCCTCATCCTCCACTCTAATCTTTTCTGTCCACTGTCTGTCCCCAAGTTCCTTCCATCACTCAAGTAAGTTGTCAACATCCTGAAAGCTGCAGCTCAATCAAATGTTTCTTTTTACATAAAGCCCATCAAACCAATAAAAACGGCTTCAGGACTACCTCCTGCTTTTGTAGAGTAAGAGTCTTCTTTTAAAGATTCCCTTATCGGAAATACCCTCACTTCTCTCCTATTCTCAAACCCCCATTAGTTACATTTCTAATCGCTCTATTAGTCAACTTAACAACCAGCTCTAAAGAAAAAACTCCCCTGAGTGAAGTTTGAACCAAACACACTTAAGGCTCCTTCTAATTCCAGGAGAAAAAATTCTGAGTGAAAGCAGAAATAAGGCTAATTTCAAGAAGATACTGAGGATCAGTGAACTGTGAAGATGCAGACAATAAATATTTTAGACACTGTGGCAACCAGCAATGATTCGTTATGGCAAAGAGCTGGCCAGAGTTTAATTAAGGCATTGGCCAGAGTTCAAATTACATTTCACAAAGCGTAATTTTTCACAGAAAGTGAAGCTGAAGTTTTGTCTCCTGGGAAGGATTTTAGTTTCCACACCAGAATTTGGTATCAAACTGCAGGGAAGTCTCTATAGTTTGAAGGTGAACTGGTGGTGGGAGGGAGAAGAAAGGTCAAGGTCTAAGGGCATCAGCCCCGGTTCTCCTAAGAAGCAGCAGCTGGTACCACCAAGAGAGTCAAGTGCGGCTTCCTCCCCTCTGAATACTTACTGTGATGCCATGGGATGCTCCCATATGCTGCACATGAAGACCCGGGGAATTGTAATAAGACATTCCGGCTCTGGTCAGTGAAGTTGGTGGCGTGAAACCAACTGTGTGACTTGCATATGATAGACCTGAAATATAACAATAGCAAGCATTATTTCAAACTCCATTCCCTGGTGTCTTCAACCATCTAGAAGACTTTAAAATGCAAAAGTTCTCAGTCACCAACAAAAATGAACACAGGTAAGAGTAGTGGGCTCACCAAATGGCCTCCTGAGTAAAAGGGGATTATATCAAGTCCTAGAATAGAACAAAGAGCCCAGAAATAGGTCCACACATAAACGGTCAAATAATCTTCAACAAAGGTGCCAAGTATACATAATGGGGAAAGGGTAGCCTCTTCAACAAATGGTACTGAGAAAACCAGATATCCACATGCAAAAGAATGAAACTGGACCCCTATCTTATACCATACACAAAAATCAACTCAAAATGGATTAAAGACTCAAACATAAGACATACAACTATAAGCTCTTAGAATAAAACACAGACGAAAAACTTCATATTGGTCTTAGCAATGATTTCTCAGATGTGACACCAAAAGCGCAGCCACAAAAGCAGAAAACAGACAAGGGGGACTATATCAAACTCAAAAGCTTAAATAGCAAGGGAAATAATCAACAGAAGGGTAATCCATGGAATATGAGAAAATATTGACAAATATATCAGATAAGGGATTAGTATTCAAAATATATAAGGAACTCCTACAGTTCAATAACAAATAAATAATCCGATTAAAAAATGGGCAAAGGACTTGAATAGACATCTCTCCAAAACATACAAATAGTCAACAGGCATATGAAAAGATGCTCAACAGCCTGCAACATTATCCACAATAGCCAAGATGTATAAACCACCTAAATCAAACTCAACACCCAAAAAACCCCAAAAAATCCAGTCAAGAAATGGGCAGAAGACACAAACAGACATTTTTCCAAAGAAGATATGCAAATGGCCAATAGACACATGAAAAAAACCTCATCATCACTCGGCATCAGGGAAATCCAAATCAAAACCTCAATAAGATACCACCTCACACCAGTCAGAATGGCTAAAACTGACAACTCAGGAAACGACAGATGTTGGTGAGGATACGGAGAAAGGGGAACCCTCCTACACTGTTGGTGGGAATGCAAGCTGGTGCAGCCACTCTGGAAAACAGTACGGAGGTTCCTCAAAAAGTTAAAAATAGAGCTACCTTACAACCCAGCAATTGCATTACTAGGTATTTATCCAACAGATACAAATACGGTGATTTGAAGGGGCACCTGCGCCCCTGTGTTTATAGCAGCAATGTCCACAATAGCCAAACTGTGGAAAGAGCCCAGATGTCCACTGACAAATGAATAAACAAGATGTGGTATACACACACACAATGGAATATTACTAAGCCATCAAAAAGAATGAAATCTTGCCTTTTGCAACGACATGGATGGAACTAGAGGGTATTATGCTAAGCGAAATAAACCAGTCAGCGAAAGACAAATACCATATGATTTCACTCATATGTGGAATTTAAGAAACAAAACAGATGAACATAGGGGAAGGGAAGGAAAAAGAAGATGAAAACAGAGAGGGAGACAAACCATAAGAGACTCTTAACTATAGGAAACAAACTAAGGGTTGCTGGAGGGGAGGTGAGTGGGGGGATGGGGTAATAGGCATTAAGGAGTGCACTTGAAGTAATAAGTACAGTTCTTTAAGCTGTTAAGGATACTTTTGGCTTCCATGGCTGAGACATGCAGCCACCAAGCCCACCTTTA
>NW_027774917.1:0-13880 GCF_054177405.1 Leptonychotes weddellii | reverse complement strand
GGGTTAGCCTGGTGATGGGTATTAAAGAGGGCACGTATTGAATGGAGCATTGGGTGTTACACGCAAACAATGAATCATGGAACACTACATCAAAAACTAATGATGTAATGTATGGTGATTAACATAACATAATAAAATAAAATTTAAAAAAGAAAGAAACAATTGATTTTTGTACATTTATGTTGTATCCTAATTCACTTATTCTTGTAGCTTGAATCTAAATTCACTTATTCTAGGAAGTTTTTTTGTATAGTCTTGGGATTTTTCTATGCAGACATTTATGTCATTTGTTAGTCAGGTGGTTTTATTTCTTCCTTCCTGATGGCTATGCCTTTTATTTCCTTTTCTTCCCTTATTGCACCGGCTAGAAATTCCAGCACTGTGTTGAATAAGAGTGGTGAAAGAGACATCTTTGTTCCCAACCTAGGGGGGAAGAATTCAGTCTTTCATTATTAAATATAGTGTTAGCTATTTTTTGTTTTAGATGGGTTTAGGGTTTTTTGTTGTAGATGTTTCCTATTAAGTTGAGGCAGTTTCCCCTATTCTATTTTTTTTAGAGTTTTTATCATGAGCAGGTGGTTGAATTTTGTCAAATGTTTTTCCCACTATTAATATGATCATGTAACCTTTCTTCTTTAGCCTTGGAATGGGGTGGATTACACTGATTTATTTTCAAATACTGAACCAACCTCACTCCTAGAATAAACCACACTTAGTCATGGTGTATAATTCTTCTTATGTATCACTAAATTTTATTTGCTAATGTTTTGTTATGGATTTTTGCATCTGCATTCATGAGAGGTATTTGTCTGTATTTTTATTTTTGTACTATTTTTGTCTGGTTTTGGTATCAGGATAATATTAGCTTCATAAAATAAACTGGATAATGATCACTTCTCTTCTATTTTCTGGAAAAGACTGTGCAAAATAGGTGTTAATTCTTCTTTAAACTTTTGGTAGACTTCTATGGTGAAACCATCTGGGCCTGGATCTTTCTTTTTTGGGAGTTTTAGAATTATTAATTACACTCCCTTAATAATTACAGGACTATTCAAATTATCTTTTTCATGTTGGATAAGTTATAATAGTTTGTGCTTCTTTGTGGAAATGGTCTATTTCACCTAAGTTATCAAATTTATGTATGTGGAGTTGTTTGTAGCATTCCCTTATTCTCCTCTTAATGTCTGCAGGGTCTGTAATGATACCCCATTTCAATCATATATTGGTGATTTTTGTCATTTCTCTTTTTTTCATTGTCAGTCTAGCTGGACATTTGTTACTTTTACGGATTTTTTTAAAACCCACTGTTTGTTTCTTTGATTTTTCTCCACTGTTTTTCTTTTCAATTTCATTCATTTATACTCTGTTATTTCCTTCCTTCTGCTTGCTTTAGGTTACTTTTGCTCTTTTTCTAGTTCTTGAAGTAGGAGCTTGGATTATCGATTTGAAACTTTTCCTCTCTTATAAAGTGTACATTTAGTGCTATACATTTCTCTCTCAGTATGTGCTATGTCCCCAAAATTTTAACATGTTCTATTTTATATCAGTTAAACATATTTTTAAAATTTCCCTTGAGACCTCCTCTTTGACCCCCAGATTATTTAGTAGCATGTTGTTTAGTTTCCAAGTGTTTGAAGATTTTTTTGTTATTCTGTTATTGATTTCTAATTTGATTCCATTGTGGTTGAGAACCCACACTATATGATTTCAGTTTTTAAAAATTTGTTGAGGTTTGTTTTAGAACCCAAAACATGGTCTGCCTTGGTATCTAATTTATGCACATAAAAAAAGAATGTGTATTACACTGTTTGCAGGGGGAAGTGTTCTATAAGTTTTTATTAGAGCTTGTTGGTTGTGACGTGGTTGAGCTCTGTCAAATCCTTGCTAATTTCCGTGTGGTTGTTCTATCAAGTGTTGAGAGAGAGGTGTTAAAGTCTTCAACTACAATTGAGGATTTATCTATTTTTCCTTTCAGTTCTATTGGTTTTTGCTTCGTATATTTGGCAACTCTGTTGTTTGGTGCATATGCATTTAAGATTGTTAAGTCTTCTTAGTGGATTGACTCTTTTATCATTATGTAATGTCCTTCTTTGTTTTTGGAAATTTTCTTTGTGTTAAAGTCTACTTTATTTAATATAAATATAGCCCCTTATGCTTTCCTTTGATCAATGTTTACATTATATATATATTATATATATATATGTATATTTTATATCTTTTTACTTTCAACCTGCCTACGTTATTATATTTGAAGTAAGTTTCTCATGGACAGCATAAAGTTGGGTCATGTTTTTTAATCCACTCTGCCATCTGCTGTTTTTTAATTGGTATATTTAGACCATGTGCATTAATGTGGTTATTGATATGTTAGGGCTTACATCTGCTGTTTTATTTTTTGCTTTCTGTTTGTTCGTTCTCTTTTATTTCTTTTTCCTTTTTTGAGACTTACTGTGGATTACTTAACCATGTTCTTAGAATTCCACTTTGGTTTATCCAACGCGTTCAGAGTGCATCTCTTTGTAAAGGCTTTTCAGTGGTTGCTCAAGGTATTACAATATATATACATAACTTAGGACAGTCATCCTTGGTATATCATCATCGTACCACTTCAAGTGAAGTATAAAAACTTTAACAACCCTTTAAATCCTTTCTCCCTTCCCCGTTTATAATATAATTGTCTTAAAATTTCCTCTGCATACATTCAGAATTACATCAGAGTGTTATAATTCTTGCTTCAACCATCGAACATAATTTAGAAAATTCAAGAAGAGAAGGAAAGCCTGTTATATATACCCATATTTTTTGCTTACGATGCTCTTTCTTACCTCCTGATGTTCCAAGCTTCCTTCTTTCACTGTTGTCTTTCTGTTTAGAGAAATTCCCCATTCTTTTAGGGTAGGTCAGCTGTGTTTGTTTTATAGTGCCCAGGATTTTTAGCTATACTAAGCAGGAGGAATAGGAAAAATTATGTCTAATCTACTCCATGTCCCTAGAAGCAGAAGTCTTGAGATAGACATTTTAACCTTTCTAAATGAGGAGCTGTCTTTCAATTGCTATTTGTCACAGCGCTGCAGTCGCAACATAGTGGCTTCAGTCTCTGTATGTGCAAATGTGATCAGAGCTATTTATATTGATTCATTTTAATTGAGTTGGGTACCTTGCTTAAGCACAGGCTTCGCCTTTAAGAGAAAGGAATTCACAGACCTAAGAGGTCCTCTCAAAGAAAGTTGAAGGCAAGAGGATTTCTCCTGGTCCAAAGGTCCCTCTGAGCAGAGGAAAGGAAAGGAGTGGCAGACACTAAATGTCATCTGGAATAGCCCTCCATGAACTCCATACCACCCACCCAGTAGACTCTTGATGTATTTTATGGACTTGTATAATAAAGAGGAGTTTGCTAGAAAGTATGGTGATATGATTGTTATTTCAGGTGTCATGACTGGACAACAACATCCTCTTGACATTTCAGTCAACAGATCATTAAAAGACCATCTGAGGAAGAAATATGAACCCTTAGAGTTGTCAGAAATCTTCCATTGAGACTTTCTGGTCAGATCAATAAAGTGTCAGCCTCAAAACTTGCAGAATGGGTGTCATTATCTTGGCAGAAAATACGGAGACAATAGTGATATTCTCTCCTAAAACATGCTACATTACTAGTGCTATGGATAGCCCAGAGGACAACTTTATGTGGCAAACCATGGATATCAAGGACTCAGCTTTGAAAAGTAATTCAGGAAATTCAGACACTTATTATGATCAAATTCTTTTATTTATATATTCACAAGTGTGATACATAATAAAAATTATACCTAAATAAGTCTCTAAGAGCTCTTTCAATAAATATAAAATACAAATTCTAAGTGATAGGAAACCATTGTGCTATTGTTTAATTGGCATCATTATCTTCCCTAGTGGTATACAAAATAAGGATGTATTTTATACTCGATAGCATCTTTTTTCAGTAGCATATTAAGAAATACAGGAAGTGGCAACAGTGAGGAAGACTGAGAAAAGAGCCCTGTAAGGTATGGAATAAGAGAACCAAAGCTGCAAGGATGGGAGTTTGTAGTCTACAAAGAGAACAGTGGAGTTTCAAAAGTGGGGGATTTTTGATGAACAAACTCTAAGGTATGGTCTTGGTAAAGGTTTGGGGAAATAGAGACCAAGGTCACTTGTATTTCCTGTGCAACTTTCTTTCTGGAGAAGCCAGATCTCTCTTCTGACCATCTTTCCCTTGATGCTAAGGGCATGCAATGGTTAGATTCTCCCGAAGGTCGTCTGCCTTGCAACCTGGCTTAGAGCCAGTGCAATCAGATGAAGAGGAGGATTTAGGTTCCGCAGCTAGTGAGCCCTACACCCCAGCTCTTACTATGCTTCGAGTAGTTGTGATTTCCTTACATTATTGCCTTGGTCCTCATGCTGTAATTTAATTTGTCCTGATCTTGGTGACCATGCCCTCACTATTTACTTATTATGAATACCCTCACACAAGCACACTTTTTCACATGCTTTCTGGAACAATCACGGCCACATCTCTATCTTTGGCTTACAACAAGTGAAGGATTAACCCGCTGCCATTTCTCTGTTTATTGAAGTCTGAGCCAAGAGATCATTTCTGAAGTTGAGTGTACTTATTTGGCTTTGCTGTTTGAAGCTAACTTATGATATGTCCAACTAACTTGTTATCTCCTTACCAGTCCACAATGGTTTAATTTTTCATCATGGCAAGGGAATATTATGTAAGTATAGAGTGGTCTTAAACTTTCAAATGCTATATTTATCTTCTTTTTTATGGCTTTAAACATCAACTATCAAGTCAATAAGTCACTCTTTGGCATTATTGTTCAATATGCAAATATATCTTCATCCATCTGGGCATTTCTAATGGCAATAGATTACATTGAGATACTAAGCTATCTGCTGAATTCCACATTTACCCAGAAAACAGTCCAAGATATTAATTATATGGAGTTTTGAAATACCCAAACTCAGGTGTTTGGATAAAACTTTTCAGTATAATCCATGATTCTCTATCAATGGGAAACTCATTTGGTATTGAAATGAATGACTATCAAATAGTTTTTTCATTGCAGTGTATTTAGTCTATCATAATACAGCCAGTTTTAAATTTTTCTCCTAAAAATTTGAAGATTCATACATAAATTTATAACAACCTTACCAATTCTCCCCATCATTATCTGCTTCAGTCTTCCAACCTCCAAATGACTCTCCTGCTTTTGTAAAGCAATTGGAATTCCTATTTGCTATCTTCCTCTCCATCCCAATCTTGCCATCTGCCTGGGTTGCAATAATGTCCATGTGAGGATCCATTAAACACCATAGCTTCCTTACAGCTTCCTAATCTCACTTGTTGTAAGCCAAAGATAGAGATGTGGCCGTGATTGTTGCAGAAAGCGTGTGAAAAAGTGTGCTTGTGTGAGGGTATTCATAATAAGTAAATAGTGAGGGCATGGTCACCAAGATCAGGACAAATTAAATTACAGCATGAGGACCAAGGCAATAATGTAAGGAAATCACAACTACTTGAAGCGTAGTAAGAGCTGGGGTGTAGGGCTCACTAGCTGCGGAACCTAAATCCTCTTCATCTGATTGCACTGGCTCTAGGCCAGGTTGCAAGGCAGACGACCTTTGGGAGAATCTAACCATTGTATGCCCTTAGCATCAAGGGAAAGATGGTCAGAAGAGAGATCTGGCTTCTCCAGAAAGAAAGTTGCACAGGAAATACAAGTTGAAAATGACACACTATGTAGTAAATGGATATTGAAGAAGAGCCATTAATGCCACATATTTTAGCACTATAAGAATAATCTTAGGGTGGGGAGATTTTTTTTTCCCCCAAAGAGTAATAAAAGATCCACTAAAAAAAAATCATTATTGGTCACATGGAAATGAAAACATTCTCACTATTAATTTTTTTTTTGAGAGAGAGAGAAAGAGTATTCAACTTCGAAGCTTTTAAAGTAATACTGAACTCAATAAATACAAGTAATAAGACTAATGCCTTTAAGCTGGCTATACTGTGGTCAGTTGAGGGGAAAAGAGGAGACATGACAAAGATGGGGAAATGAAAGAAGGAAGAGAAAGTAAGATGATCATGTTCAGTTGTGGCTTTTCCTCCCAGACTCTGCTCTGTTCTCAGCCCCATGTGGATACCTGGGGTGGGGGTGGGGGTCTCTCTTATTCACTTATCCCACAAACAGCTCCAGTCTCTTCCCCTGCCACCCACCACCGCACTTGTGTTAATAAAAGAAAGTTAGTCCACTTTAATACCCATCACCAGGCTAAGGGCACGTGTTGAATGGAGCACTGGGTGTTATACGCAAACAATGAATCATGGAACACTACATCAAAGACTAATGATGTAATATATGGTGATTAACATAACATAATAAAATAAAAAAATAAAAAATAAAAAAAATAAAAAGAAAGTTAGTCCAAACATTTTTCAGGGGCCTTCAGCTGCTAGTGTCCTAAGTTTGAGCAGACAACACTATTTTTAACTTTCCTGAGAAGTTCAAAGTGGTTAGATTTAACCTCCCCAACTCAGTCTGTTTTCATCTCTTCATGGCGCCTTTCATTCTCCCCTCCCCTCTCAGGAAAGACTACCCTCTCTCGTGTTCCAGCCTCACCGCTCCACCTTTGTCCTGAAGAGTTCCTCTGTGGCTCTAGCCTTTCAACCAGCTCCTTTCTCTCTCAACATGCACATAATGTCGTAGAAGCAACAATCAGAGAAAACATTCGTGTGGTATTTTTAGTATACAAAATTCTCTTGCTACATAATTTCCTTTGAATCCTTACAATCGGGCTAGAAAATAGGTATTATTGTTTTCCCACTTTTAGTTCCCTGAGAGGTGAGCTTCCCCACCAACACTCACACAAGGAATGAGTGGCGGAGAGGGGACTCCAACTCGAGTCTTCCAGCTTCAGACCCAGCGTGCCAGCCAGACCACCTCCTTCCTGGGATTGCTATTAGCATGGCTTCCCAACCGGTGAGTGCGGACACTTTCCCAGCCTGGCCGGAAGACAGCTCCCTTGGTAAATCCTTGTGGGGCCCCTAAGGGGTCCCTATGGGGCTGAGGGGTTGAGAGCCCCCAGGCCATCTCCTGCCAAGGCTGGTCTCACCCATCATCCCAGGATGCCTTACAAATATGACCATTTTCCACACGCCATGACTTGAAAAAGGCTGGAAAAGGCTATCGGTGACCCGTCATCCTGTTTGCCCAGGATTTTCCCAGTTTTAGCGCTGAAAGTTCAACACCCCTGGCAAATCGAGACTGTTGATCCTGCGGAGAAAGTTCTGATCAGCTCTGTGTCCCTCCCAGGGTGCTTCCTAGATGCATCTTTTATTTCCGTGTTTCAAATTCACTCAGTAAACACTTACTGAGCCCCTGCTGAAGTCAAGAGCAGTACACCAGGCATCAGTACATAAAGATGAACGATCTGTGTCTCTGCTTTCAGGAGCTTGCAGTCAAGTGGGGAAGATGGTGTGTATTCAAATGAGCACACAAAGTGAAGCGTGATAAAACAAAACAAAACCAAACCAAACCCTGAGTATTATAACAGCCAAAGGAGGAGAGAATTTGAGGGAAGAGATGGCAACCAACAGAATCAAATGCTGTGGCAACACCCAGAAGGATAAAGCCTATGAAGAGCCCACTGGATTTGGTGCCTAGAACTGAAATGAAAGCAATTCAGCTAAGACAGCAAGCACAGAAATTAGCAGGAATTGAGAACAGTAGCCAGACCATCCTCTAAGATGTAAGCCAGAAGACTCCCACTTTCGATCGTGAAGAAGTAACAAGTACCAGACTAGTCCTCCCACCATAAACAACTAGAAAACTGGACAAAACATACAAATCAACATCAGCCATTGCACCACTGGCAGTTGGCATCACTAGAGGAAGTAAGCCCAGTAGAGGCCGAGCTTTCTGCCTGTAGGCATTTACTGGACCCTTGCTCAGGGAGGGGAACCTAAGCAAGACACGGTGCTCACACTAAGCTGAGGAAACGAAGATCGGGACCCAGGGTGATGGCCTCCTTACCTCCCTGCCTTTACTACACTTTTCCTCCAGAGCATGAATCACCACCTGACATTATAAATTTGATTTTTTCATTGTTGTTATCATCCATCTCCTTGGATGACTCCCTCCTCAGAATGTCATCTTCATAAAGACTGGGCAGAGATACTATCTATTTTATTCACTGTTGTATCCCTGAAACAGTGTATGTGGTGGGTGCTCAAAAACTATTGTTGACTGACTGAAACAAAAAGGAAGTAGGTAGGGGGGCCTGGGTGGCTCAATCAGTTAAGCGGCTGCCTTCAGCTCAGGTCATGATCCCAGGGTACTGGGATCGAGCCCCCGCATCGGGCTCCCTGCTCAGCGGGGAGTCTGCTTCTCCCTCTCCCACTCCCAGCTCATGCTTTCTCTCTCATTCTCTCCCTCTCAAATAAATAAATAAATAAAATTTAAAACAAGACAAAACAAAACAAACAAAAAGGGAGTAGGCAATGAGGAAATACAGTCAGGAAAAACAGACAACTCTTTCAAGAAATGTATAGATGAGGGAAGATGAGAGATAAGTTGGAACCACACAATGTCACAGAGTTTAAGGAAGGGAATTTTGTAGAGAAAGGGGATATCTAAAATATGAACATGTTTGAGGGATCCAGGTTCCATATGGTAGCAGGCTGATGGGCTGTAACCTCTAAAGAACCCTCTGAAGACTGGTGGTTGAGATGTTTGGTCATGATGAAATTGTGGGAGACCTGGAAATTGCAATGCTATGGCTAGAGAGAAACTTTGTAACTCCAGATGGTTTGGGTTGTCCACTGCTGCATAACAAATCACCCCACATTTAGTGGCTTTAATCCATAATAATGTATTGTTTCCCACACTTCCTAATTTGGGTTGGGGCATGTCTAAGATGGCTTTCTCACTAATATGTCTAGAGCCTCAGCTGGGATAGCTGGAAGAGCTGGGAGTAGGCCAGGCCTCTCTTTCTCCACATGGGCTCTCATATGGCTAGCTTGAGCTTCCTCACAGCATGGTTGTGTCAGAGTAGTCAGACTTCCAGCTGATTTCTAAAAGGGAGGAAGTAGAAGCTTCCAGTTGTCTTGAGGCCTGGGTTCAAAGATCACAGATGTCACTTCCACCACACTCTATTTACCAAAGTAAGTTACTGCCAGCCCAGATTCCAGATGAGAATAAATAAATTGTACATCTTGGTGTGTAGGGCAATTCAAGTGTACATGGAGGAAAAACTTATTGGGAGCCATTTTTGGAAGCTAGCTACTATGAAGACTTAGAAAAGAGCAGTCCGAAATGAAAACACAGTCCAAGATTAAGATGAGGTCACATCAGTGGTTCAGTAAAGAGTGGAGATTATAGTCTTCAGAGCCTAAGAGGTCAAGAAACTGAAGGGTTGTTGTATCATTAATGTGAATACCAGAATACCAATAGATGTTGGCTATATATGGGACACAGATCTGAAGTCATTGAGGAAGATAGAAGTTTTCTCTAAAATGAGAAATGATGGCGGAAAGAATAGACAAAGGCTGGCGTACGTGAAGGGTAGACCCCAGAAGAGAATGTGGAGCTGTTGCCTGCAATTAGCAGAGTTCAGGGAGGGGATCCCTTCTTCTCAGCCCATAAGCAAGAAGAGTGACTTCTGGTGGAGAAAGTTGATAAGAGAATTGCATCATGACAGAAATCCTGGTTTAAGTTAAACTGATGAAATGGGGGACCAAAAATTAAAAATGTAAAAGAGATCAAGGGCCTCCCCATGGCAAAAGGCACATGGTAGACAGATGCAATTGGATGAAAGGTAGTACTGAAATCCTGCTAATGGATGTGGGAATAGAGATTTGCTGGGAGAGCTGTGTAGGGAAGTATTTATTAGAGGGATAACATTAGCAAATAGGAAGATCCCTCACTCTTGCACTCATTCATTCATTTATTCATTCAAGGGAGAAGAGAAGGGTAGCTGCTAGCTGGTGCGGATTGGTGTTAAGATTTTCCATCCTGTTGCTTCCGAGTTGGGAGCCATCACTTTGCCTCTTTAGCTTCCTTTGGTTTGATGCTGAAGGCAGGGGTAAAGGTGGAGGACAGGAAAGAATGTGAAAGACAAGGAAGGTTTGTCTCAGAAGTTTGTCACAGAGCTTAATAGCAGACGCTTACGTCATGATATCAGACTATGAATCCATGTCTAAAATTCTGAACACTATTTTCCTCCTAAGGAAGAAGATATCAGTATTTAGTACATAAAGTTAGTCAATTAATTAAAGATGCACACTCTCTTTCAAGTGAAGGAAGAAAGCAGAGGAAGTAAGACATTCTGTGGCATTTTAGCTGGCCAAAACAAAACAGAACTAATGTAGTATCATTTCAAAGGTTTGGTTGGTTGGTTGGTTGGTTGGTTGGTTGGTTGGTTACGTAACTTGAGCCAAAGGATTGCCAAGTATTTTACATACATGCTGCTCTCTTACCCTGTGAGATAAATCAGCAGAAAACACAGCTCCTCGGTGCGCCTGGGTGGCTCAGTTGGTTAAGCGACTGCCTTCGGCTCAGGTCATGATCCCAGGGTCCTGGGATCGAGCCCCATGTCGGGTTCCCCGCTCAGCGGAGAGCCTGCTTCTCCCTCTCCCTCTGCATGCCGCTCTGCCTACTTGTGCTCTCTCTCTCTGTGTCAAATAAATAAATAAATAAAATCTAAAAAAAAAAAAAGAAAACACAGCTCTTTACCTGGCACCTCCCACTCTCTAAAAAGAACATACTTACCAAGATCTTTTTTTTAAAGTAGGCTCCAAACCCAGCATGGAGCCCAGCGCAGGGCTTGAACGCATGACCCTTGAGATCAACGCCTGAGCTGAGATCAAGAGTCGGAGGCTTTACCTACCGATTGAGCCACCCAGGTGCCCCCATACTTAACAAATTCTAAGTTTTTTGTTTTTACAATGATATTTTAAGTTTGGAATAGAAAGGACACCTTTTTTTTTTTTTTTTCATTAGGGAAAAAAGAAGATGGCCATGAAATAGGGTATTTGCAATCTGAATTGAATTAAATGTTTATATTTATTTTGATTTGTGTTTCTCTTTTTTTTTCTAAAGAGGCAAAATACTCTGATAATGGCTCCGTGGAACTTGTTCCTGCCTGGAACAGCCATTCGTAGGGTTGAGGGAAAACACATGGGGTGTTCATCTGTTTGATCTGATCTTAAGTGGTGTTCTGACTTAGAGTACACAGAGAGGTGAGCAGACCTCTCAATTCGGTGTGGCCTGTGATTCAATGGATTTTCAGAAAACTTCAGTGACACAAACATTCTCTCTTCTCTGACCCCAACAACATAAGCTGAGAGGAAGGCAGGTTTGCTTCTGGAAGTGGGCTGTGGCTACCAGGGGAGCTGGGGAGAACCTGTCTCCCCTCTGAAAATGTAATAAAGCACGACACATACCAAGCTCTCTTGTCTAACACTTAAGCCCAGATAGAAAGTCATCTGGCATTTACCCAACTTCTCTAAGACATAGAAATGACTTACTTAAGATAGTCCAGTCAGAAGCAGCTGTAGAAAAGTCACCTATTCCTCCTATAAAACAGCGTCCCCAGAGGACAGACTCCCTTTTGTGAAGAAAGGGAATTCACTCCCCACCCATACCCACAACCAGGGCGCAAGCTGAAGCTGAAGCTGGGTTAAAACAAAATTCTTTCTTTCTTTTTTTTTTTTTAATGTTTCAACAAAATGAACTTCTCCTTCCTCGTGTCTTAAATCATAGGAATTGCTTACATAACAGGACACAAGAATTATGAGGAAGGAAATCTAATTTTCCTCCACATTTGCTAATGATCTTTTCTCATTGTCCCTGGGGAATCCAATACTTAGCATACTTCCCTGCAACCTCTTAGATCAAGTCCAGGCCTTTTATGCCAAACCAATCCATTACACTTTCCTTCTGGAGCCAAGAGCAATGGACATTTTTTTTTTTTTTTTTTTTGGCCACTCAGCGTCCATACACCCTATTTCTTAAAACTGAGATCAGGGGAGCCCACTCCACTCACTCTTGGTGCCTGTAGCTCAGGAGCATCCCACTGCCTTCCCCAGCACCCCAAGTCACTCTAAGAGCTGACCCAGGCCAAAGATGGTGAGTGCACCATCACACACTCTGCGGAGGTGCTGTGACTCAGCCAAAGGCAAGTAAATGGCCCAATCAGAGCCAGTGAAACACAATGAGACCTAACAGATACTTCTGGGAAAGAGACCCTCTTTCTGCTCATGCAAGATTTGAGAGGACAAAGAGGTTAGAGCTGTGCCTCCACTCTGCTATGAGGGGGAGCTTAGATGAAAGTCACCCCATCAGGAGGAAGGAGCTGAGGAGAGAGAGCAACCCAGCCCAATGACACTGCTAGAGCCGGGACTCCGGGAAGGCCTGAAGCAAGCCTATCCCTGGACTTTTCAAAGAGCCATTAAGTCTCTTTTTTCCTGAAAAGAGAATTTTGCAACCCAAAAGTCAGACCTCCTACTCCCAGCATCATTTCAGGCACCTGTTTCTAGATGCCTGCTACATCGATGAGCTCTGTTTTGCACACTAAAATTATTCTCTTGTCCTATCCGACACATGTCCCTTGGCAAGGGCTCTGCATTTTGTTGAAGCCATCCTCATTCATTCCGTGCAATCCAGTGTTGCAACATAAACTCTTTACACTTTTGCAGAACCCTCTGTATCTTTCTCTTCTTTCTTTTCATTCACTTTCAATTCAGGAACGATTTATTGAGTACTTGGTACGTGCTTGTAGAAGTCAGCAGGTGCACAGTAAAGGAAATGAGCAACAGAGTCAAAAAAGACCAGTGGAATGGGAGAAAATATTTGCCAACTATCTGTCTGATAATGGCTAATAGTCAAAATATATAAAGAACTTCTAAAGCTCAATAGCAAAAAAATCTAATAACTCAATTAAAAAACAGGCTAAAAACTTAGACATTTCTTCAAAGGAAACATAGAAATAGCCAATAGACATACGTAAAGACTCTTAATGTTGCTAAACATGAGGGAAATGCAAATCAGAACCACAATGGGTTATCACCTTACATCTGTTGGAATGGCCATTATAAAATAAAGCAAAGCAAAACAAAACAAAACAAATGTAACAAGTGTGGGTAAGGACGTGAAGAAATCGAAACCTTTGCACACTGTTGGTGGACATGTGAAGTGGCACAGCCTCTATGGAAAACAGTGTGGAGGTTCCTCAAAAAATTAAAAATGGAGCTACTGTATGACCCAGCAATCCCACTTCTGGCTGTTTATCCAAAAGAATTGAAATCAGGACCTTGAAAAGATATCTGCACTCCCATGTTCATTGTAGCATTACTCACAACAGCCGAGATGTAGAAACAACCTAATGTCTGTCAACAGATGGATGGATAAAGGAAATGTGGCATGTACATGGAATGGAATTCAGTCTTTAAAAAGAAGGAAATTCTACAATATGTGACAACATGAATGAATCTTTCTTTTTTTTTTAATTTATTTGACAGAGAGAGCGAGACAGCGAGACAGGGAACACAAGCAGGGGGAGTGGGAGAGGGGAAAAGCCTTCCTGCTGAGCAGGGAACCCAATGTGGGGCTCGATCCCAGGACCCTGGGATCATGACCTGAGCTGAAGGCAGACGCTTAACGACTGAGCCACCCAGGCGCCCCAACATGAATGAATCTTTTTTTTTTTTAAAGATTTTATCCATTTATTTGAGACAGAGAGAATGAGAGACAGAGAGCACGAGAGGGAGGAGGGTCAGAGGGAGAAGCAGACTCCCCGCCGAGCAGGGAGCCCGATGCGGGACTCGATCCAGGGACTCCAGGATCATGACC
>NW_027774916.1:0-292 GCF_054177405.1 Leptonychotes weddellii | reverse complement strand
GTTACAGTTTGGTAAACTTGAGCATCGGAAGAGCGAACAGTGGGAGGGGTGCCAGTTCCAATGGAGAGCAAGAGTGAGGCTGTCTTCTGGGCGCCATCCCCATCAAGTCCCATCTTTTCCAGATCCCCAGGCTCCATTCCAGTCCCGTCTGTCTCCCTGGCAAGCCACATACTATCTGCTGCTAGGAGCAGCTGAGGACTGGCCACACGGGCCAAGCCTCTTCCATCACACTGGGATACGGACAGCAGGCCTCTGTACGGGGGTGGCCCCTGGTCCCGGCCCTCTCTGCCAC
>NW_027774915.1:0-292 GCF_054177405.1 Leptonychotes weddellii | reverse complement strand
CTAGGACCCTGGGATCATGACCTGAGCCGAAGGCAGACGCTTAACGACTGAGCCACCCAGGCGCCCCCCAGTTTTTCTTTTTGGTATTGACAGTGAACATGTTAACTCTCTGAGCCTCTGTATTCTCTATGCCTCCCTGTGTGTTTATTCCTGCAGTGGGTGAAGGAATACTACACATTCTAGAGAAGTCCTCTGTGATTCAGGTTTTCCCACCTCTGTCCTACATTTGTCCTACATTTGTCTTCCCCTTCATCTGCTGAAGGATTCTTGCATCCAACCTATTGTTCTGATG
>NW_027774914.1:0-292 GCF_054177405.1 Leptonychotes weddellii | reverse complement strand
CGGTACAGAGCATGGAAAACAAAGATCTCCTCCGTCTTCAGAGCCACCCACGTGAATGCGTTCCAAACTGCCCTTCCAGAGTGGTCACAGCCGTGTGAATGTGTGCACACGACCCTGTTCGGTTGTCTGTAAGCCTTTTGTGTTGAGTTTCTTGAATGGACCTTGTCAGGGAACCTCAAGTACACAGAACTTGATTCCTCACGCATGGCCCATCCCCCCTCCCCCAATCTATGTTTTAGATAACAGATATGTTTGGTATGTTTTAGATAGCAGATATGTTTTTGGTATGTTT
>NW_027774913.1:0-292 GCF_054177405.1 Leptonychotes weddellii | reverse complement strand
TGTTCCATATGTCTCTAGATTTATGCCTATATAAAGCCAATCACATGCTTGGTTCAGTTTTGTTTTTGTCCTGTTTGACACTGGTGTTCATGAGAGAAAGAAGTGTTTTCATGTGCCTTGTTTGCAGTGAAATGATCCCCTTTGCCCTGGAAACATCTGAACACGGTATTAAGCCAGGTGACCTATAAGGTCGCAGACTCACCTTCCAGTGTGTCATCCCCACCAGCACCGCTGCACGTGTGTGAACATGCGCACACGAGTGCACGTGCACACGCATCACTTACTTCAGACC
>NW_027774912.1:0-292 GCF_054177405.1 Leptonychotes weddellii | reverse complement strand
CCAGATCAGGCTCCCTGCTCAGCAGGGAGTCTGCTTCTCCTTCTCCCTCTGCTCCTTCCCACCCTGCTTGTTCTCTCTCTCCCTCATATAAGTAAGTAAATAAATAAATAATTTTTTTTAAAAATGAGTAAGTGATTTTTCATGAAAATATGTAACTTAATTTAACATATAATACGTTCATTTTAAATAGTTTTAAATACATAGATTTTTTTAAACTTTTTATTTTTCATTTCTTTTCTTTATTATGTTATGTTAATCACCATACATTACATCATTAGTTTTTGATGTAGTG
>NW_027774911.1:0-292 GCF_054177405.1 Leptonychotes weddellii | reverse complement strand
ATGTAGAGATCTCTCTCTCTATATATTGATATCTCAAATAATATCTGGACTACTCCAGAGCCTTACCAGTGCTTATCTCTGGGTTGTGGGATTAAGGGGATTTGAGTTTTAAACAATTTTTGTTTTGTGCTTGTCCATACGTTCTAATTTTTGTATAAAGGTGTTTTACTTGTGTAACAAAAGTGTGTGTGTGGGTACCGTGACTGTCCGCTGCTCTGGGCTGGGGGTCCCCCACCGGAGAAGTTTCTCCAACATGGCTCCCGCCCTCGGAGGAGAGGCAGAGACAGCTGTT
>NW_027774910.1:0-292 GCF_054177405.1 Leptonychotes weddellii | reverse complement strand
AGGTGTTGGGCTGCCTTAGTGGACAAAATATTCAAAGATTCCTGCCCTCATAGAACATACCTCAACAATCAATAAATAGGTAATAAATAAATCGGTTAATTAAGTGGTATTTTAGAAGGAGACAAGAGTTATGGGAAAAAGAAAAGGTAGAGAGAAGGGTAGGAGGGCACAGGATTGCCAGGGAGTAGGGAGGGGAGGGCCTGTCGCACTTGGAGAGAGAGTGGTCGGGGTATCTTCCTTAAGAAGGTGACATTTAAGCAGACTTGGTGGTGAAGGGGTGAGGTAGGCAGGT
>NW_027774909.1:0-292 GCF_054177405.1 Leptonychotes weddellii | reverse complement strand
CGTGGTTCCCATACTCAAGCCTGTGACTTGGCTTCCCTTCTGGTGGGTCCTGGTTCATATGCGCCACGTTGGAGTTATGACCTATTCCCCTATGCCCACCCCACCCACAGAGATAGACAAGCAAGTAAATAAACCTTTTTCTTCTTCCAGTATTCTCTTTGTAAATGACACCACTCATCTTGTTGGCTAATTCCAGTTATTCTTTCTTTCACTAAAAGCCCAATCAATAATTCCAGTTAAATCTCCCTTCCAAACATGGCTAGAATCCATCCAGTTTCTTCATCCTGCTGAT
>NW_027774908.1:0-292 GCF_054177405.1 Leptonychotes weddellii | reverse complement strand
GGATTCCCTACCTGTTCTTGAGAAACTCTACCAACAGACAGTGGAGTTGAGGAAGTAGCCAATATAGACTGGAAGTCTGATTATCTACTAGTGCCAGAAAATTCTCCTTAGGATAGCAATGCTTAATGGGCATTAAATAGTGGTAGGCCAGAGTGTGGTTCACAAATGCGTCCTCCAGACTTTCAAAGATGAAGGGGGGAAAAAAAAAAAAAGAAAGGTACCTTTTCTTGAATACTTAATACATTCCAGAAAGTTTATATTCATTATTTCCCTTAGTCCTTATAACAGTACT
>NW_027774907.1:0-292 GCF_054177405.1 Leptonychotes weddellii | reverse complement strand
GAGAAAAGTTATCACCACGACCACCCCCACCACCACCACCGTCGGCCCCGGCCAGCAGCTACGAAAAGACGGTGTCCTCTTAATAAGGGAAGCGCAATCACGAAAGCTTATGCGGGCAGTGCCAAGGCTGCTGGGGGGAGGGAGCTTGCTTCACTGGCAAGGCCACGCTCCGGAGAGGACCACTGGGGGTTGTAGCCAATGACTGCAGTGTTTCTGATCCCCCCGGCAACACGGGGCTTGAGCAGCAGGCCATGTTAGCTTGGAGCCACTCGCCGGGAACTCCCCCCACTTC
>NW_027774906.1:0-3702 GCF_054177405.1 Leptonychotes weddellii | reverse complement strand
TTTTTTTTTTAAAGATTTTATTTATTTATTTGACAGAGAGAGACACAGCGAGAGAGGGAACACAAGCAGGGGGAGTGGGAGAGGGAGAAGCAGGCTTCCCGCCGAGCAGGGAGCCCGATGTGGGACTCGATCCCAGGACCCTGGGATCATGACCTGAGCTGAAGGCAGTCGCTTAACCAACTGAGCCACCCAGGCGCCCGACCGTTCTTAATTTTTATTTTTGCGGTGGTATCTCGCGCCTGGTTTGTACACAAGTCATTAAGTTTGAAGCCTCCCGGTTTTCCAGGTCAGCTGCAGTACAGTTAGGATACGGTAGGTGTCGCTCTTTCCCAGAGAATGGCACATTGCGAATGTTGGCGGGAAGTCCTCCTACCGGCGCCCAATTCTAAATCAATTATCTGTCTGTGAGATACACCTAATCTCTAACCTTTGAATACTATGTCCTTGTAATTTTCCTTCCTCTTGTAATTTTAATCCATGACTCAATCTAGATAAGAGGAATTACTAAAGTAAAACACACTCCTTGTTCCTTCCATGTAGCCAGCGTGTCTCCACAGTAATTTGAAATACGCAGGCAGCTATTATATACTGCATTTTACAGATGAGGAAAGTGAAGTTAATTAGGAAATTAAGTCATTAACAGTTCATTGGTCCAGGCTTCTTTCCCCTCCATTGGCTAGTTCTAGAAATTAGCACATATGCAGCAGGACAACACTATTTGTGCTTTAAATATATCAGTATATAAATGTATCAACAGTAAAAATACATTTGGATTCACTTTCTGAGAACTACCGTTCAAATGATGAGAATCAACCCATGCTGCTTGTGCAGTGTGGTTGTGCAAAGGGGAGCCCTCTCACCTTTGGGCAAGGTGGGCAGCCTTCAGCAGTCTGGGAGCTCTTTCACACACCGAGGCAGCCTGCGGGAGCACGCTGAATGTGAGTCAGGCTTGTGCATGACTTGGGGTTAGCAAAACAAACATCCGCATTGTGCTGTGTGGTAGTGTCAGGGGCGTAGGGCTGTGTGCTGCTGCTTCTGAGGTCTCTCGCTTTCCCGACCCTAGCATGGGATCCTTCTCGGGTGGTCACTTCCTGATTCCTGCTGCGTCCCCCCTTTCTCATTTGCTTTTCTCAAACTTATGGAGTTAGAAATCAGATAACAAAGCCAGGCAGAAATGAGTATAAAATAAAGTTTATCAGGTTCAAAGCCAGTCTATATGAAAGCATTTGTATTTGTGCGTTTACTTCCTGGTTTGTACCTGAATTATGGAAAGGTGATACTGCCAGGGAGCTGGTTCTGGAGAGATGAGGAATGACTATACCAGTCTCTTTTCAAGTCCCAGTATAATCAAGGCCAGCCTTGATCTCAGTCTACTGAGTCACCCTGGGACTTGGTCACTCACTCCAATACGGTGCCAATTGGAAGAGAAGGCTGCAGGCTAGGGTAAGGATGTCCAGCCTTATGGAGCTGGCCTGACTGTCCTCTGATGGTGTGGTGGGTTCTGGGCCAGGAGGGAAGTTGGTGGGGTGTGAGATGAGTATGAGGCAGAAGAGGCTCCAGGGAGGGCCTGCTAGATTATGACTTAAGTTGACACAGGGAGGTGGCAAATTTCGTTCTTTTCCCAGCAGGTATTGAGAATCAGTCAGGGTCTTCTAGAGCCTCCAGGGTACAGAGTGGAGAATCAGCATGAGAACTGGATGCACCACATATAACAGCAACGTACGCTAGGCAATTGTCCTCTATGAGGTGGGTGATGGCAGGTGCAGGGTACAGACACAAAATTGTGGCCAGTAGGAATGAGGTAGCAGAATGGACTCAACCAAGCTGTCTGAAGTGCAGGGCCAGGGCCCCTGGGAACAGGAACAGGTGAGAGACATTTAAGGTCTTCAAGAGACCTGGGATGAGGTTACTGGAACTGGCATGCTCTGTGCATGACTTTCAGCCCAGTAGTGGGACAAAGAAGCCTGGCATATGGAGGCTTGAGGCTGCCAGAATGATTTCTAAATCACCCACAGGGGAGGCAAAAGCTTCTGCAGGATGACTATAAGGAAGAGCCCTCTTTGGGCAAGATGGACAGCCAGCAGAAGGCTGGGAGTCTTTGCAAACAGCTAGGATGGGGCTAGAACTGGCTGTAGGTGTTAATGCCAGGGGCCATGGTCACCTGGGGAATCAGGCCATACTAGGCTTTTCTGGAACCTGCAGGCCTGGGGCTCCCTTTCAGAGAGGAAGGGACCAGGCAGAGCAGATCAATCTGGGTTTTCTGGGAGATGAGGGTGAGTTGCGAATTGCCCGAAGTCACGAACACTAACTACTTTAGGAGAAACGCAGCTCGTCCCAGTGACCTTGAAAGGAGTTTGCATGTACTCCCATGTACATGTGTTTGTGGGCAAAAAGATTTATTGG
The DNA here is from genome assembly GCF_054177405.1 of Leptonychotes weddellii. Lineage (NCBI taxonomy): Eukaryota > Metazoa > Chordata > Mammalia > Carnivora > Phocidae > Leptonychotes > Leptonychotes weddellii. Next base: position 1,299 of record NW_027774906.1, on the reverse strand, counting down.
CTTTTTTTGGGTCATATAAAAATGCTTATTATAAAGCATTCAGAAAATACTGAAAAGTGTTTTATGTAAGAAATATAAGAATCACCTGGAACCCCGTAAGCCAGAGATATAATCTCTAAATATATTTTGGTGAATTTCCTTTCAGACTTTTCTCTATGTATATATTCAACATAGGCTTATGCATATTTATTTTTTAAATTAAATTATTGTCTAATTCTGTTTTGTAACCTGCTTCGTCTATTTGGTACTCTATCTTGGAACTTCCATAATAATAGATGTGGTTCTGTCATCTTTGGTAGCTACATAGGATTCTTTTGACTGATTTTCTTATTTTAACTAGTCTTCTGTTGCTGAACATCATATCAGCTGAAAATAGTGATAAATTTGTTTCTTCCTTCTTTTTCTTCTTTCAGCACATCGGCTAGAACTTCCAGAACAAGCCCAGATCGAGTTCATCCTTAACTTGAACCTAATTTTAGTAGCAGGGCCTTTAGGATTTCACCATTGTTTTTCATGCTTCCTGTTGGTTTCTAATATGTTTGTAGTATTAATGGAGTCTCCTTCTCTATCTTAAACACTAACAGGGTTTTATGTTTTTCTTTTAAGAGAATCAGGATGGTTGTTGGATTTGGCCAAACACCTCTCTGGCATCCATCCAGGTGATGGTATAGTTTTTCTCCTTCAGCCTGTTAATGTTCTGATGCTGAGTCTGCCTGTGTCTCTGATTTTGCAACGTAGGAAGGGGACGTTGATGCTTTTGGAAATCTGTGGAAGAGGCAGCATGCTTCGTGACCTGTGCTCAACCCGCTCTTTTTACTGAACAATGCGTCCTAGAACTTGTTACCTCTAGTTCACGGGGCATTTCCTTCTTGTTTTTCATAGGTACAGAGTGTTCTGTGGTGTGCTGTGCCACAGTTTATTCAACCTGCTGCCTAGTTGTCGCCACGTGGGCTATTTCCAGTCTTTTGTAGCAGCATGGAACCTCACAAATACGTGATTTCATAGATGTGTGGGTATACTTTAAAAGAGTTCTCAGAGGATGCCTGGGTGGCTCAGTCGGTTGGGCGACTGCCTTCGGCTCAGGTCATGATCCTGGAGTCCCGGGATCGAGTCCCGCATCGGGCTCCCAGCTCAGCGGGGAGTCTGCTTCTCCCTCTGCCCTCTTCCCTCTCGTGCTCTGTCTCCCATTCTCTCTCTCAGATAAATAAATAAAACCTTTAAAAAAAAAAAAAAAGAGGCTTGGCCTATTTTGCTTTTTTCCAGAGTATTCTATCTATCTTCATTAGAACAACTATCTTT
>NW_027774905.1:0-292 GCF_054177405.1 Leptonychotes weddellii | reverse complement strand
ATGAGGTGATGAGCTGTCGTAGAATAATTGTTACAGCAGTCCCTCCTTGTCCTGGGGGATATGTTTCAAGACCCCCAGTAGATGTCTGAAACTACAGATAGTACTTAATCCTGGATATACTATGATTTTTTCCTATGCATACCTACCTATGATAAAGTTTAATTTATAAACTAAGCACAGTAGAGATTAATAACAGTAACTAATTATAAAAATAACAATTATAACAATATACTGTAATAATAGTTATACAAATGGTCTCTCTCTTTCTCTCAAGATACCTTATTGTACTGTT
>NW_027774904.1:0-292 GCF_054177405.1 Leptonychotes weddellii | reverse complement strand
GTCTTTCAACTGCTGTCCTTTAGCCTGGGACAGCTGGTCCTTCCAGCAGGCCCTGGCCCACCGCTTAACCTCACCCTCGCCCCTCTGGCCACCAACCCTTCACGACAGCTCCAGTCACCCCTCACCTTCCTCCCTACTCTGTGTATTCCCACAGCTTTCCTCCTTTGCCTGCTTGGTGACTGCTCCTCATTCTTCAAGGGCCAGTGGACATCCGTTTTCTCTGTAGCCTCTTCCTGGAAGAATGAGTATTTCTCTTCTCACTGTTACAACAGGACTTTGACCATTTGTATTG
>NW_027774903.1:0-292 GCF_054177405.1 Leptonychotes weddellii | reverse complement strand
TCTTTTTGATGATGGCCATTTTAACAGGCATGAGGTGATTTCTTATTATGGTTTTAATTTGCATTTCCCTAATGACTAGTGATGTTGAGCATCTTTTTTTTTTTTTTTTAAGATTTTATTTATTTGACAGAGAGAGACATAGCAAGAGAGGGAACACAAGCAGGGAGAGTGGGAGAGGGAGAAGCAGGCTTCCCGCCGAGCAGGGAGCCCGATGCGGGGCTCGATCCCAGAACCCTGGGATCATGACCTGAGCCGAAGGCAAATGCTTAACGACTGAGCCACCCAGGTGCCC
>NW_027774902.1:0-292 GCF_054177405.1 Leptonychotes weddellii | reverse complement strand
TACAAAGTTTATTTATATAGTTTCTGTATGCCATGGGGGCTACAAACATAAACAGAAACTTTCTCTCCCAAGAATTCAAACTTGTCAAGAAGGCAGGCATATAATAGGAACATTATTAGCACCCAAATGTCCATCAGCTGATGAATGGATAAGGAAGTTGTGATACATATATATATATGTATTTATTTATATTTGTCTTCATATATATTATCACATATATATTATATATATCATATATTATCACTATATATATATATACACACACATATATATATATATAATGGAATATTAC
>NW_027774901.1:0-292 GCF_054177405.1 Leptonychotes weddellii | reverse complement strand
TATTAAAACATACAATAGTATAATTTTATTTCTCTCCTCCCTATCTTTGTGCCATTTTTGTCACATATTGATCTCAACATATGTCCAAAAATGCCCACCACTATTATTTTTGCTTTAAATCATTAATTATCTTAGGAGATATTTAAACAATATGAAAAAAAGGCATATTTATCCTCAGAGTTACCATTTCCAGTACTCTAATTTCCCTGTGTAGATCCAGATATTCATTGGCATCATTTTCCTTCTGCCTAATGGTTCCCTTAACAATTCTTGTAGTGCAGGTCTGCCAGTG
>NW_027774900.1:0-292 GCF_054177405.1 Leptonychotes weddellii | reverse complement strand
TTCTCTGTTTCTATGAGTTTGTTTTCAATTTAATGCCACATATAAGTGATAACATGTCTTTCTGCCTGACTTATTTCATTTAGCATAATGCCCTCCAGTGTCACCCATGTTGTTACAAGTGGAAAGATTTCCTTCTTTATTTAGGCTCATTAATATTCCAGGGTGTGTGTGTGTGTGTGTGTGTGTGTGTGTGTGTGTGACATTTTCTCTATCCATTCATCTATCAATAGACACTTAGGTTGTTTCCAAGTCTTGGCTCTCATGAATGAATAATGCTGCAATGAACATGGGA
>NW_027774899.1:0-292 GCF_054177405.1 Leptonychotes weddellii | reverse complement strand
TCCTTTTCTTGTTCTTCCCCCAGGGTTCCATTTTGTCAAAATCCAGCAGGCCATTTCTCCTCTCATTACCTCACTTGGTTGAGAGAAAGATGTCACAGAACCATGATAAAAGAACATTTTAGGAGGGGCCAGAGCATTTGTAACAGTTTTCATTTAAACCTCTCCAAAGTCATGAACTACTATTAATACATGCATTTTGCGGATGAGGAAACAAGGACACAGAGTTTATGTAAGTTGCAGACGTAGGTTGTGGAGCCAGAATTTGACACCTGCTGTAGAGCTCTGGTACCCC
>NW_027774898.1:0-292 GCF_054177405.1 Leptonychotes weddellii | reverse complement strand
TTCTGGCTTCAGAAAGAGGCCAGGTGGGAGAATGCTTCTGAGGTTTGCTCTTGAGATTGTCTTCTCCAGCCTCCCCCCTCCCCAGACATCTTCAAGGATGAGAACTCGTATCATTTATGATAACACACCTTTTCTGTGATTTCCACTTGCATAGACCACACCGCGTCTTCCAGGTCGTGGGTTTTGTGGTTCACGTTGAGACGGACTGTAGTTTCACATCCCTGATGTCCCTGCGGACTGCCAACTCCTCAGGACACAAGCCTTTCTCTTCCCTAAAACACTCAAGCCCATC
>NW_027774897.1:0-292 GCF_054177405.1 Leptonychotes weddellii | reverse complement strand
TCCTGGGATCCAGCCTCATATCTAGCTCCCTGCTCAGTAGGGAATCTGCTTTTCCCACTCCCTCTCCCTCTTCTCCCCCCACCCCCAGCTCATGCTCTCTCTCGCTCCCTCTCAAATAAATAAATAAAATATTTTAAAAAAAGGTTTTTTAAGTACAGTTTCTTGTTAAAACCTCACACTCATCTTTTTTTTTTTTTTTTAAGATTTTATTTATTTATTTGACAGAGAGAGAGATAGCAAGAGCAGGAACACAAGCAGGGGGAGTCAGAGAGGGAGAAGCAGGCTTCCTGCC
>NW_027774896.1:0-292 GCF_054177405.1 Leptonychotes weddellii | reverse complement strand
AGGGAAACCATCAAAAAGTTACTTACACCAGATGGAGGTGTTTCCCTCCAGTGGGCCCAGAGGAGTAGAGATGGAGGCACAGGTTAGAGCTAAAGATGGAGAAGAGCTGACTTTCATGAATAAATAAATAAAACATTTAAAAAAAAAAAAAAGATGGAGAAGAGCTAATAGGCCAGAGCCAGCAGAGATTTGCAAAAAAGGGTCCAGTGTGTGTTTAACAGGAAAGCTAAAAGCTTAAGGGGAACTAGACTTGATTATAACTGAAGTATAAAATTGCTGACAGAAGTTTGTT
>NW_027774895.1:0-3702 GCF_054177405.1 Leptonychotes weddellii | reverse complement strand
GATCTCCTGTTGAGTTTGTAGGTGTTCAGAATGGTTTGATCCCTATCCAGCTGAATTCCTGAGAGGAGACGAAATCCAGGTCTCCTACTCCTCTGCCATCTTGCTCCGCCCCTTATCCTTGCAGTTTTAAGTAGAGGAGTAACATCATCTATATTTTAATGGAATCATTGACTGCTGTGTGGAAAATTTACCGAAAGTTGGGCAAAACTGAAAGCAGGACACCAGTGTGTATCGGTTATCTATTGCTGCACAACAAACTACCCTAAAACTTAAGGGCTTTAAAATGACTGATTGGTTTTCATGATTTTGTAGGTTGGATGGATGGTTCTTTTGCTCCATGGTGGTGATTGCTCGTGTCATCTTCCTGTTGCGTTCAGAAGGGAGTTCAGCTGGGACTGGAATATCCAAGATAGCTTCACTCACATGGCTGGCACCTCAGCTGGGTTGGTTGTAAGGAATGGGGCTGATCAGGCCTCTCTCCCCAACAGAATAGTCAGACATCTTACATAGTGGCTTACGGATCCAAGAGAGCTAAAACAGAAGCTGTTGGGTCTTTTAAGGTCTAGGCTTGGAATTGATGCAGTACCACTTCCTCCATATTCTATTAGTCAAAACAAGTCAAAAGGCCAACTCAGTTTTAAGGGGAGAGAAAATTGACTCCACCTGTTGATGAGGAGGACTGACATCTATATTCAGTTAGGAGAGTACTGCAGTATTTCAGGTGAGAGATGACAGTAGTTTGGATAATGGGAAAACAGAATTTGGGGAGATTGGTTGTAATATGAATACATGTGGAAGGTAGAGCCAATAGGATATAGTAATGAATAGTGGCTTAGTCTGCTTGGGCTGCCATTAAAAAATACCATAAACTGGCTTGCTTAAATAACAGAAATTTATTTTCTCACACTCTCGAGGCTCGAGGTCCAAGATGGTCAGGTGGTGGTGAAACTTCTCTTCCTGGTTTGCAGATGGCCACCTTCTTGCTGTGTCCTCATATGGCCTTTCCTTGGTGTATGCACATGGAGAAAGAGAGCGCTCTCTCCCATTTTTTGTAAGGTCACCAGTCCTATCAGATTAGGACTCCATCCCATGAACTTACTTAACCTTAATTACCTCTTAAAAGCCCTATCTCCAAAGATAGTCACATTGAGGGTTAGGGTTCCCACAAAGCCATTTTGGGGGATGGAATTCAGTCCATAGCAAACAGGAGGTAGAATGTGAAAGAAAGAGGAGTCAAGGATGAGTCTAGTTTTTCAGTCTGATCAACTGGAAAAAGAGATTTACATTAACTTAAATAGGGAATAATGCCGAAGATAATGAAGATAATAATGCTGTTTGGGGGGACTGGGATGTTCAATTTTGGACATGTTAATTTTGAGATAAATATTAGACACTCAAGAGATAGGTGAATAAGGTAATGGGATACGGGTTTTGACTGGATATGAATTTTCTAGACCGGAGACATAAAGTGGGGTTTTATTAGATTATTGATGGCATTTAAAACCATCAGAATGAGGGGAAACAGGGTGGCTCAGTCAGTTAAGCATCTGCCTTCGGCTGGGGTCATGATCCCAGTCTTGGGATAGAGCCCTGCATCAGGGCTCTCTGCTCAGTGGGGAGTCTGCTTCTCCCTCTTCCTCTGCCACTCTCCCAGCTCATTCTCTCTCTCTCAAATAAATAAAATCTTAAAAAAAAATCAGAATGAGGTCAACATGAGACTAAGTGTAATAGAGAGGAAGTCTTTTGAGAAATTGATTGTTGAGTTTGGGGAGACGAGGATGAACAACAAAGGATTGAGAATTGGCTAGTGAGGGAGAAGGAGGGCCAAGAGAATGTGGTGTCTGGAAGTGGCACTGATAAGAACTGTGTTAAATGCTGCTTATAGGTCAAGTGAGATGAGGAATAAGTATTGATCACCAGATTTGGCATTGTGGAAGTCATTACTGATATGGCAGCAGGAATTTCTGAGCAGTGATAGCCTGATTAGAGATGAACCAGGAGGAATGGGAATAGAGGTAGTATAAAGGTTTTACTGAAAAGAGGAGAGAGAAATGGTGGGTAAGTTGAGGTAGAAGTGGTTAGGAGACTCCTTTAAGATGATGTTATGACAGCAAGTTTGTATGGTGATGGGAATGATGCAGTAGAGAGCAGAAGAAAAAAAGAATAATATAGGAGAGAAAGGGGAGAATTACTAGCACACAGGGAAGAGAAAATACCCCAGCTATTTGCATGGCCCACTTATTCACTTCCATTAGATCTATGCCCACATGTCCCCTTCTCAATGAGGTATTTTCCAATTACCCTATTTCAATTGCAACTCACCCTCACCCCTGGCAACCCTATCCTTCATCTTTTTCTTTCCTTCACTTTATTTTTCTCTATACCAGTGATCAATTTCTAATGCTACATACTTATTTTGTCCTTGTCTGTCTCATCTCACTAGAAAATAAGCTTTATGTGAACAGGGATCTTTAATCCTTAGAACAGTACCTGTGACATGGTAGGTGCTCAAAAAATATTTGTTGAATCGTTAAGAAAATGGCTGTGTCCTCTATGGCACAAACCATATTGCCAGGCATAAATTAGGCATGGAAATATTTGTGAAGATTATCAGATCTGTAAGGTTAAAGTACTTCACATCTTTTTATAGATTATTAAAAAATAAATTTAAGCCACATTGTTTAATGCTCTTCCTTAATGACACTTAAGTATGTCTATATATCTACATGTATATACCTATAGGATTTAAAATGAATGTTTCCATCACTCTTTCCAAAAAAAATTTTCAACAGCTTTATTGAGATACAATTCACTTATTTACAATTCATTCATCTAAAGTGACAAATTCAATAGTTTTAAATATATTCACAGATATGTGCAACCATCATCACAATTTTAGAACATCTTTATCACCTGAAAAAGAAACCCCATATACTTTAGCTATCCTTCTATTCCTCCGCTCCATCTCATGCCTCTCAACCCAAGGAACTGTAAATCTACTTTGTATAGATCTGTGTATTCTAAACATTTCAAATAAATGGAATCATGTAAATCGTGATCTTTTGTGATGGGCTTATTTCACTTAGTATGTTTTCAAGGTTCATTCATATTGTTAGCATGGATAGTATCTCATTCCTTTCTATTGCTAAACAGTATTCTATTGTAGAGATGTTTCACATTTTGTTTACCTATTCATTTGTTGCTGGACATTTGGCTGGTTTCCACCTCTTCATTATTGTGAATAGTGCTGCTATGAACTTTCATGTATAGGGTATATACTTAGCAGTGGAATTATTGGGTCATATGATAAATCCCTGTTTAACTTTTTGAGACTGCCAAACTGTTTTCTTACAGTGGCTACACCGTTTTACATTCCTACCAGCAATGAGAGTTCCAATTTCTTCATATCTCCACTAACACTTGTTATTTATTAAAAAAAATTTTTTTTATTATAGCCATCCTCCTGATTGTGGTCTCTCATTGTGATTTTGCCCATCCCTTTTTATTCCCTCAAATACCAGCTTTCCCTCCAGTAAAGAACTGGAAGGAAAATAATTTTCTCCTACTACATCCTAGAATTGCTTGAAAAATAAATCTGTGAATTGGTATGTATACACTTCACAATACCACTTCAGACCCTATAGATAGCTTTTAAATATTATGGTTATTTTAAAAATGGTCACTCGAGATTCTGGCAATTTC
>NW_027774894.1:0-292 GCF_054177405.1 Leptonychotes weddellii | reverse complement strand
GAACTTACACAACTTAATATTTAAAAAACCACTACAATATTATTGACTGTGTTCCCTATGCTGTACATGACATCCCCATGGCTTCTGTACTTTACAGCTGGAAGTTTCTACCTTTTCATCCCCTTCACTCTTTTGCCAGCCCTCCGAGCCCCCTCCCCTCTGGTAATTGACAGTTTGTTTCCTGTCAATAATATATATATATATTTTTTTCCTGTCAATAATATTGTAGTGACTGTGATATGAGGAATTCTTAATCTCAGGAAACAAACTGAGGGTTGCTGGAGTGGGGGGT
>NW_027774893.1:0-292 GCF_054177405.1 Leptonychotes weddellii | reverse complement strand
GCCTGGGTGGCTCAGTTGGTTAAGCGACTGCCTTCGGCTCAGGTCATGATCCTGGAGTCCCAGGATCGAGTCCCGCATCGGGCTCCCTGCTCAGCAGGGAGTCTACTTCTCCCTCTGACCCTCCTCCCTCTCATGCTCTCTGTCTCTCATTCTCTCTGTCTCAAATAAATAAATAAAATCTTTAAAAAAAAAAAAAAAAAAGAAATCCACAGAGGCAAAAATAAAACCTCTGTTTTATTAAGGAAACAAGGTCCCCAGGAACCCAAGGAAGCACCTTAGGCCTCAGGACGAT
>NW_027774892.1:0-292 GCF_054177405.1 Leptonychotes weddellii | reverse complement strand
GGACTGCTGGCCCTGAGCATGGGCACAGCGGGCCGGGAGAGCCCCCGGGGCTTGGGCGCTGGGACGGAGCCTGGCAACCACGCTCCGTCCCCAGGGCAACCGCAGCTCTGGCTTCTGAGGCTCACATCCGCGCCTCGCAGGGCCCACACTGCGTCACAGTCCCTGTGGCCTCATCCTGCTCATGAAAGCACCCTGTCTTCGCGGAGCCGACCTCGCTGAGACGCCAAGGAGACGTGTGTCCTAGCGCTCTGCCTTCTAGCTGCTCATGGCTGCTCACGCTGGGCTGTCTTCC
>NW_027774891.1:0-292 GCF_054177405.1 Leptonychotes weddellii | reverse complement strand
GGGAAAGCCGGCTGCAGAGATGGAGCCGGCGCGCGGGCCCTCGGCTCGGGGTTGCCATAAACCGTGATCTGCGGCACAGTCGGGCCGCTGCTCCTCCAGCAGGGACCCCACAAGCGGCAGATATGGGGAGACTCACCTTCCTCCCCCGGGAGGAGCCACGCGGGAGTGCACCGCAGGGATCTGCTGGGTTTGGAGACTCCGCACGGGGTCGGGTGCCAGATAGAAACGCGCGATCACAGGCCGGGTGAGCACGGAGTGCGGCCGGAGACTGGGGAGATGGGAGTGACTGACT
>NW_027774890.1:0-292 GCF_054177405.1 Leptonychotes weddellii | reverse complement strand
TGGAGGTGCTGGTCATGGTGGTGGTGGAGGTGATGGTGGTGGTGGTCATGGTGGTTGTGGTGATGGTCGTGGTGGTGGTGATGGTCGTGGTGATGGCGATGGTGGTGATAGAACGATCTGTTCCTGGGGATGGTCTAGAGCTGGCAGCTCCTGTCATTCAGGTAAGGAGGGCTGTTCATCCGCTCCAGAGCCTCCATGCGTAAGAAAAGTGATGGTCACTGGCAGCAAGTCCCTCTGGTCTGGCAGGGAGAGGGGAGGGGGAGAGGGGAGCCTCTGTGCACTCAGACCCTGC
>NW_027774889.1:0-292 GCF_054177405.1 Leptonychotes weddellii | reverse complement strand
TTCCCACCTTTTGCATTGCATTTTCCAGACATTGATCTATTTTCTCATACAGAACAAAAACAATGGAAGTCATCGTGTTAATTTATTGGTGCTTTTTCCTGCTTTTCCAGTTCAGTACTCTCTGCTTTTTCCTTCCTTGGTTCTTCCTGGGCTGGTCTTGTTTGGTCTCTAATCCCCTTATGTGGGTGTCTGGCAATGCGCTCGCCAGTCCAGAGTGAGGACTTCAGAGGGGGGCTGCTCCGAATGTGCTTTCTGGGCACTCCCCATGCGCGGGCATGTCTGTGGTCCAAGT
>NW_027774888.1:0-292 GCF_054177405.1 Leptonychotes weddellii | reverse complement strand
GCAGCCTGGAAGGCAGGGCATGGTAAGGAGTCTTCTTGCTGCTTCACAGATAGAGAAGTGAAGGCCCACTGGACTCAGTGATCACGCAGCGACTGGGACCCTGTGGCCCGCCTCCCAGTTGAGCTCCGTCCTTCCTAATGTGCAAGACGGGGAAAGATTTTTCTGTCAGACTCGCTGGGAGCTGGTAACTGAAATGTCTGGTACCTGTGCGGCAGAGGTGGGGGCAAGACCCCACATGCCAGCTCAGCGCTAACCACCAACCCACCATTGGGTGTGTCTGTAGAGAGACTCG
>NW_027774887.1:0-292 GCF_054177405.1 Leptonychotes weddellii | reverse complement strand
GCCTGAGTGGCTCAGTCGGTTAAGCGACTGCCTTCGGCTCAGGTCATGATCCTGGAGTCCCTGGATCGAGTCCCGCATCAGGCTCCCTGCTCAGCGGGGAGTCTGCTTCTCCCTCTGACCCTCCCCCTCTCATGTGCTCTCTCTCTCTCTTTCATTCTGTCTCAAATAAATAAATAAAATCTTTAAAAATAAAAAAAAATTTAAAATCCTAGTATACTCATTCCAACACCTGGATCACTTTAGATCCAGTCTTTATTAGTTGTCTCTTTATTGAATATGGATCATGTTTCTT
>NW_027774886.1:0-292 GCF_054177405.1 Leptonychotes weddellii | reverse complement strand
GAGGCTGCAGACATGAAGGATGCCTGAAGTAGTCTGGAATGATTCTGGACCTTTGCAGACTTTCTAAATGAGTGGGAATAGCTACTGAATCCACTTGTGTCTGGGGGCAGTTGTACAACTGAGAGTGCTTTGAGTTAAATTCCATGCAGATTACAATGTTTATTAAAGGGCCAGTAATAAAAATGTCCAACTCGAAGCTTAAATAAATATTATTAAAACTCAAAAGTAACCATAGCAATTGTTTAAAACTTGGACTCATAGGGTATTTTGTTTGGAGGAGTATTTGATCACT
>NW_027774885.1:0-292 GCF_054177405.1 Leptonychotes weddellii | reverse complement strand
GTTTCACCTCTAACCATACATAACAGGGACACAATTTTCACAAAAATCACAGATGGCTTCCTAATTAATCAATTTAGCAGCCTCATTTCCATCTTTGTTTTTATTTTTTTTAATTTTTTTATTGTTATGTTAATCCCCATACATTACATCATTAGTTTTAGATGTAGTGTTCCATGATTCATTGTTTGTGCATAACACCGAGTGCTCCATGCGGAACGTGCCCTCCTCAATACCCATCACCAGGCTAACCCATCCTCCCACCCCCTCCCCTCTAGAACCCTCAGTTTGTTTT
>NW_027774884.1:0-3702 GCF_054177405.1 Leptonychotes weddellii | reverse complement strand
CACCAACACTCACACATCCAATGCACACACACCACACATTCAACACACACCAACATACACTCACATACCCAACACCCACCAAAACACACTCACATGTCCAACACATGCACACCCATGCCAACACACGCTCACAGCGCCTTCAGGGGGTCTCTGAACAGTCTCTCCCATCATCCAGTCTTGGCTCCCTGACCTTTCTGATGTGGGCAGAGATGGGGAGGGGATGCAGGAAGTCACGGCAGGTGTCGAATGCAATCTAACTTCATGAGGCTTCCAGTGTGCCGTCCCTCACTCTCTGGGGCTTCTGTGTCCAGCCCGATGAGTGCAGGACCTCGCAGCAGTCCTCGGGGTCACCAAAGCAGCGGGAGGGCAAGAGCCCAGGCCCTCAAGTCAGGAACAGCGCCCCCTGCCTTTCTCGCCACACCAACACAGTTCTGTCACCTCTCCCTCCCGACTTGGGGGGGGGGAGGGGGGACATGTCACTCCTCTCTTCAAATACTGACCCCCCCCTTCACCGTGGAGCTGGACATTGTCCCTTCCTGACGCCAGAGGAAACCCACCAAACACACTTCCAGCATGCAGCCCCTTGCACGGACTGAAGGTAAAGCGCTGTGCTGGGCCCCCATGTCCACAGAGGTGAAAAAGAAACCGTGCCTGATCCCCAGAAGCTTGGGAATACTGGGGATGTTGATAGCTAATGATACACAGACCAAATTAAATAAATGCTAAACTAGAGGCACATAACTGTGAAGGGAGCCCAAGGGAAAAAGCACAATGGTAAGGACAGAGGCGCCCTGCGCCAGGCAAGGTACACACAGGTGAGTCAGACGCACACTGCTCCCTCATCGAGTCCTTGTAACAGCTTCCTCGGGTGCTGCAATTTTTCCCTTGTAAGAGCTGAGGACAAGGAGGCTCAGAGAGGTGTGGGAACTTGCCTAAAGTCACACAGCTCTAAGGCAGCAGAGCTGGAATTCAGAGCCAGGTCTGTTGCCGCATACAGTAACGATGAGAAGAATAATGACAATGAAATATGAGCAGCTCACATTTACTGAGAGCTTCGCAGGTGCCGAGCCCATGGGGAGCAGTGCACGAGCCGCCCCTCTCTCCGCAGGAAATCTTTGTTCACTCAGCTCACAGGTCTGAAGACAAAGTTAAGGGAGTCCTGCGTCGCAGGTGTGTAAAGGCCCCCAGACAGAGAGGCAGGTAAGAGGTTAGAGGCCCAGAGGACGGCACCGTCTCACACCCTCCAGTCAGAGCATGCTGCGTGTGGCCCCTGCTCCGGGCTGGGGGCGTCACTTCTCATTTTCTGCAGTTATAATGGGACATGACAGATATTGGCTGATTTCAGGGAACTAATCTATTAAAAGCCGAGTCAGCTGTCTTCAGGTTTGAAATTGAAATCTCACAGGTGGGAAGGAAGGATAGGAATGAATGTTTCTGGGGAGATGTGGATACTCCCAAAGGGCTGCTACTGGGGTCCCGAAGGATCCGGGGTTCGGAGATGCCGGACGCCGTGGGCCCAGGGTTTAGGTGACCAGTGAAAGGCCACAAGAAACCGGGCACATGAGGGTATCTGTCATGTGGCAGTGTGCGCTGGGCCATGATGCCATTCATTCATTCACTCATTCAACAGAGGAGCCACAGGGAAAGGGGCCGGCACCCCTCCTGAGCGTGCGCGGAGAACGCAGGAGAACAGTAGCTCCTGCCACGTCCCTCCACTGTTTCTCCGACAAGCTCCTACTTCAGGCCCTCAGGCCCCACCCCTGCCTGGGTATTCTCTCCCAGAGCCCAGCCCATCTCCCACCTCTGGCCGGCACCTAGCCAGCTACAGAAGGTGGAGGCCAGATTCATGAATTTTAGTTAGTTTGTTTTTAAATTAATTTTAGCTATTTTATGTCAGATCTTCAACTTCCGAACAACCCAAGTTTAGAGTTCAATTCTGAATTCTTAACCTATACAGTCCTTAAATTCGCCTGAAAAGACATTTCCCTTTTATTCTCTGTCCATTTATTTTTAAAGATTTTATTTATTTGACAGAGAGAGACACAGCGAGAGAGGGAACACAAGCAGGGGGAGTGGGAGAGGGAGAAGCAGGCTCCCTGCAGAGCAGGGAACCCGATGCGGGGCTTGATCCCAGGACACTGGGACCATGACCTGAGCTGAAGGCAGATGCTTAATGACTGAGTCACCCAGATTCCCCTTCTCTTTCCATTTAAAAACACGTCACATGTAAGTGGCGGGTGGGGAGGGAGAGGACATATTCTGGAAGCCCCGCCATCTAGAGCAACAGTTCTCAAAGAATAAAATCATGATGATGATGATGAATAAAGAGGGTGGGAGGAAACTTCCGGACACCAGCACACAGGTGTCTGGGCAGAGTGCTGCAGCACACACCTTGGGGCCTTTCGGGGCACGTGTCACTTTCCCTCTGATTTCAGCCACCACCATGGCGGACCTCGCTGCGCACCACATCACCTTGCTTTTCTGCTTCAGCCTCTCTCGGTCTGCCCCAGCCCACCCAATCTTCATACCAGCTTGGCCCACGCAAAGGCTCACGACCCTCAACCTCGGCGGAACTGGAGCCCCAGCCTTCTACCCTTCTGGGGCCCAATCCCAAAGACCTTCAGTGGACCCCTTGGAGGTAGAATGGGGCAGCTCCCTAATTCTGGTATCACTTCCCCATTCCCTTGCTCCTGTTTTCTGAGATCTCCCAAAAGGACTCTATGCACCCAAGCCCTGTCTCAGGCTTGGCTTTCGGGACACCCAACCTAAGACCTTCATTTCCACAATGCCATCATCTCCATCTCTGCCTGGGAATGAGGGCCACAGCCCAATACCCAAGACCAAGAGCCCTGACCCTCCATCAGGCTTTAAGCCGACAGGGCCAAGGCAGAAAAGAGACTCCAGGCTTGCCTTGCACACTCTCCCTTCTCGGTTTAATGAGAGATGTCTACACTGGGCAGATGAGGACAGCAGAGCCTGGCACACCCAACCAATGGCTCCCCAAGGACAGCTCATTCCATTGCAGACTTAGGGGAAGAACTGCATAGTTGAGGGCACTCCTCCTACTCATTTCTTGAAACCTCAGCACAAAGCACAGTGTCTGGCACATCTTCGGAATTCAAACAATTACTTGTTCGATGCATAAATCGGGATGATAGCTCCAAACCCAGCTGTGGCTGCAGGGAGAGCCCAGTCACCACCTGGGAGAAAGTGCTACATCTACCGGAAATCACGCAAAGAGTGACGTGTATTGTCATCTCTGCTGCTCATCTGCTTTCTGCGCCCCCCCAACAAGCCCACCTCCTCCTAACCACCCGCTTCCTGGTTCACCAACACACACACCCTCTCCTATCTCACCAACTATTTTTGGATCTTCACTGTCAACACCACTGGGGCATAAGGGGTCTGACCACAAGCCAGGCACCGACTGGGCCCCACAGAGGGGCTATGAGCCGCTCAGGTGAATGATCCATAGCTCAAAGCCAGGCTGTCACCAGCAGTCCTGCTTCTCCCATCTTGACAGGGCGTGTGGTACACCCGTGGAAGGGGGAGGGGAGGGAGGTGACATATTCTGGAAGCCCCGCCATCTAGAGCAACAGTTCTCAAAGAATAAAATCATGATGATGATGATGAATAAAGAGGGTGAGAGGAAACTTCTGGAGGTGATGGATGTGTTTATGGCATAGATTGTGGTGATGGTTT
>NW_027774883.1:0-292 GCF_054177405.1 Leptonychotes weddellii | reverse complement strand
TGAGAGAGACAGAGAGCACATGAGAGGGGGGGAGGGTCAGAGGGAGAAGCAGACTCCCCGCTGAGCAGGGAGCCCAACGCGGGACTCGATCCTGGGACTCCAGGATCATGACCTGAGCCGAAGGCAGTCGCCCAACCGACTGAGCCACCCAGGCGCCCCAGGCCCAATTTTTTAAGAAGGCGTCAGGTCGCAGGAAAGATGGTGCCACCAGCCCACCGCCACCGCCACCTCCACGGAGAAGCCTCTTTGCTGGCTCACACGTGTGAGGCCATAACCCATAGTGCTGGCAGTC
>NW_027774882.1:0-292 GCF_054177405.1 Leptonychotes weddellii | reverse complement strand
AGAAACAGGACATAACAGAAGTAGCCCTAGAAAGGAGTTTGGGCCCACACTGTTTTGGACCTTGAATGGGACAGTAGAGGTTTGAATTTTTTACTCTAAGTAGGGAAAAGGCACCAGGAAAAATTTTAAGTTAAAGACAGGGCATGAGCAGATATGGTTTAGAAAGGAAAGCCTGGAGAAAGAGAGACTGTTGGAAAGGGTGATATGGTCATTTCATTATATGTGCTCTTGGGAAAAAATGCCAGGCATTCTACAAAAAGTCTATCCAGAATTTTTTTTTTTTTAATTTTTT
>NW_027774881.1:0-292 GCF_054177405.1 Leptonychotes weddellii | reverse complement strand
GGCTCCTCTGGCCCAGGCTGACTTGCAGCCACGTCTTGGAAGCAGAGGTGAGAGGAACACGGGAGTAAGAGCGCTGGGACCAAGTCTGTGCAGGGACGAGGGAGTTTCCATCTCTCCCCCTCCCACACCTGTGACTAACAGGGCAGCAGACACACCTCGTCGGGCCCCAGCCCTCGGCCGGCTCGACCTTCTTTTGATCGACAGCTGATGGGTCCTGAACACCGCCCAGGGACCCCCAGCCTCTTCCGCCGTGCACCAAGGGAAGCGGGGCTTGGGGAGACAGATCAGACAG
>NW_027774880.1:0-292 GCF_054177405.1 Leptonychotes weddellii | reverse complement strand
TACAGGGGCACGAGTGCAGGGTGTGTGTGCAGAGGTGTGTGCTCAGGGTATGTGCTGGGGTATGCATAGAGGAAGGGTGCAGGGGCGTGTGTTCAGGGGCATGTGTCCAGGCTATGTGTGCAGGGGTGTGTGCATGCAGTCACACAGCCCAGTCACATAGGCGCTCCCAGACTCCCAGCTTCCATAATGGCCATCCCTGCCGGACAGACAGCTCCCTCCAGCTCCCTCCAGCTCCCTCCTGCTCCCTCCTGCTCCCTCCTGCTCCCTCTGGCTCCATCCTGCTCTCTCCAGC
>NW_027774879.1:0-292 GCF_054177405.1 Leptonychotes weddellii | reverse complement strand
GCCATAACCATCCCTCTGTGCTCTGTGCTCTAGATCTGGAATAACCCATTCATCAGCTGGGATCCAGAAGAATGTGGTGCCATCAGTAAACTCACTGTGACAACTGAGAGCCTGTGGCTCCCAGACATCTTCATCATGGAATCGTGGGTACCAGGGCTAGGGAAAGCTGGAGCAGAGACCCTTCTGCAAGGGGCAGGCCGGGGCGGTAGGGGGGAAACCCATTCAGTGGGACCACCAAAAACTTATTTCAGAGGAGCACAGTCATGGCTCATCAACCGTCTCTTATTTCTAG
>NW_027774878.1:0-292 GCF_054177405.1 Leptonychotes weddellii | reverse complement strand
GTGCCCATACTCAGTAAACCTCAGGCCTGGTTTCAGCTCTGCCAGAGCCCTAATGATCCGGAGGCTGACACGTTACGCAGCTCGGACTGTCTATAGCACAGAGACCCAAAGGAGGGCGACGCGGGTGTGCACTGGGACGCTTCCAGGCGCAGTTAGGGCTTGAGCTAGGTTTTTAAGGATGAGTAGGAGATGCAGGGGGAGGAGGGCTGACTCCAAAAAGAATCAGAGAGCAGAGGCTGGATTAGTCCAGTGTGGTGCCAAGAGCCAGTCGTCCTCCTCCCCCTCTCCCCTG
>NW_027774877.1:0-292 GCF_054177405.1 Leptonychotes weddellii | reverse complement strand
TGATTAGCTCTGAGTGAAGACGGATCCCACCATCCACCTGGGTGTGGGGCAGGGGAGAGGACATCGGGGGGGGGGGGGTGGCGACAAGACTCTATAGGAACGGGAACCCTGAGAGACCTTCACAGAGGATCAGGGCCTTGGGGGTAGCACCAAGGAGGGTCTTGTTCAGAGGCCTGCTTTGTGGGAAGGCGGAAAAGGCTCTCGAGGGCCCCAGCAGCTGCAATTCTTCTCAGTGAATCATATTTTACCTTCAATGCTTCCCCAAAGAAAGTGAACAGTGGAAGAGCCCGGA
>NW_027774876.1:0-292 GCF_054177405.1 Leptonychotes weddellii | reverse complement strand
TAACCACACAGGAAAGGGAATGGAAGTTATCAGGGGACAAGCAAGTCCAGGATACTTCTGGATGTGACAAAACGAACAGAAATAACCACCACTGAATCAGATCAGTCAAGTGATCACAATGAAGGTAATCTATTTCTTAACCTCAATTACATCTAAGAGGAAATTTACCAATTAAAACATAGGATGCTGCAAAGTGGGGAAAAAAAATCCAGAAAATGTAGCAGAGTTCTTAGAAATTAAACATAAGATTGCCAAAATAAAATGTCAATGGGAGGACTAGAGGATAGTGTAG
>NW_027774875.1:0-292 GCF_054177405.1 Leptonychotes weddellii | reverse complement strand
TTTTAAAACCACCCTTATGGAGTTCACACACAATTACATACATAAATGAACATACATATATTGGAGGACTGCCTGTTTTTTAACAAATTTCGCGTCATTGAAAAGGTTTTTATACCACTGGAATTCAAAGGAATGACTTCCATGGCATGCAAGAACTTTTCTCCATATGTGACCTTAATTCTTGCCATTTACAGTCTCACATTTCACTCCCCTATAATTGTGACATATTTGCACTTCTTCAAACATTTCATTATACTATGCTTTCCTCAGTGCTCTGTGTCTCTCTTCCCTC
>NW_027774874.1:0-292 GCF_054177405.1 Leptonychotes weddellii | reverse complement strand
GCTGCAGAGAGAGGACATATTCACAGAGGATAAAAAATGAGTATACATAAGCAAGGATACACAAGCTATCGAAAACTAATTTAAATTCATGCGTACACACAGAAGAAATGCAAAGCTGGATACAGTTGCTATAATCAGAGGTAAACTTAGAGTCTGGAAGAGCCCAGTCAATCACTGCTACCCTGTCAGTCTGTTTTTTGACGAAATTTTTAATGTAGACTTGTGGAGGATGAAATAATATTTCTGAGTGGATTTCATGTTGTGAATATTAACAAAGAATTAATGCGTCTGG
>NW_027774873.1:0-3703 GCF_054177405.1 Leptonychotes weddellii | reverse complement strand
ACTGAAGTTATGGAAAACTGGCACACTTAAAATTGGAGAAACAGGAAAATACAGAGAATCACAGCTGACCAGAAGCACAAGCCTGGGAGCAGATTCCCTCAGCTGGAATACTTAAATGGGATAAAATAGAATCATATAAAACGTTCAAAGCTGCAACAATTTGAGAAACAAAAAAATAAAGTAGTACTGGATTATAACACAAAGTATAAGATAAATATCTGAGTCCACATTGATATAAATAAATGATTGAATAAATAAGTGAATGGGGGAGAAAAGACAAATTTCACATGCAGAAAAATTCCAGATAATTTTTTTTCCAGTTTTATTAAGGTATAATTGACATACATCACTGTATGAGTTTAAGGTGTACAGCATAAAGGTTTGGCTTATATATATTATGAAATGATCACCACAAGAAGTTTAATTTCTCCCTGTAATGAGAACTCTTCAGATTCACTCTTAACAACTTTCCAGTGTATCATACAGCAGTGGTAAGTATAGTCATCATGTTGTGCATTACATCCCTGGTTCTTATTTATCTTATAACTGGGATTTTGTACCTTTTAGCCACCCTCATCCATTATCCCCCTTACTTATGATCACCATAAATCTGATCATTTTCTATGAGGGTTTTTTTTTTTTTTTTAGATTTTTCATATAAGTGAGATTATGCAATTTTTTTCTTTCTCTGTCTGACTTATTTCACTTAGAATAATGCCCTCAAGAGCCATCCATGTTGTTACAAATGGTAGGATTTCTTCATTTTTTAATGGCTGAATAATATTTCATTGTATATATAGATACCACAATTTCTTTATCTATTCATCCACCAATAGAGACTTACATTGTTTCCATGTCTTGGATATTATAAATAATGGTGCTTTGAACATTGAGGTGCAGATATCTTTTTAAGTTAGTTATCATTTCCTTTAGATATATTCCTAGAAGTGGAATTGCTGGATCCTATGGTAATTTTATTTTTAGATCTTCCATACTGTTTTCCATGGTTGTTGTACCAATTTACAATTCCACCAACAATGCACAAGTGTTCCTTTTTCTCCATATCCATGCCAGCATTGGTTACCTCTTGTCTTTTTTATGATGGCCATTCTAACAAGCATGAGGTGATATCTCATTGTGGTTTTGATTTACATTTCCCTCATGACTAGTGATATTGAACATCTTTTCATGTATCTATTGGCCATTCATAAATCTTCTTTGGACAAATGTTTATTCAAGTCCTTTGCCCATTGTAAAAATTAGATTATTTGGATTTTTGCTGTTGAGTTAGTTGTATGAGTTCTTTATGTATTTTGGATATTAATCCTTTATCAAATATATGGTTAGCAATTTTTTTTCCCTAATCTGTAGGTTGTCTTGTCACTTTGTTGAGATTTCTTTCACTGTGCAGAAGCTTTTTAGTTTGATGTAGTCCCAGTCATTTTTTATTTTGTTTACTTGTGCTTTAGATATCATATCCAAAAAATCATTGCCAAGACCCATGTTGAGGACATTTTTTTCTTATGTTTTCTTCTAGGAATTTCATGATTTGGGGCCTAATATTTAAGTCTCTAATCTATTTTGAGTCAACTTTTGTGAATAAGATAAGGGTCCAGCTTCATTCTTTTACATGTGAATATCCAATTATTTCAGAACCAGTTATTGAAGAAACTGTCTTTTCTCCATTGAGTATACTTGGCTCCCCTGTCAAATATTATTACTTAACTGTATATACCTGGCTTTATTCCTGGGGTCTCAATTTTGTTCCATTGATCTGTCTGCCTGTTTTGATGCCAGTACCATACTGTTTTGACTAGTATAGCTTGAAATCAGGAAGTGTCGAAAAATTTCTATAGATACACTACTCACAAGGAAGTACAGCATAATTCTCTATTCCCTAAGTGCTCTACACATGTGACTTTCTTCCAAAGATCACAGAATGGAAGGAAGAGAAAAGAATAACATTACAGTACAGAAATGTGACAAAACTATCTCAGATAATCAAGGTTAACATCAACAGTGATAAGTCATTGATAGTATGTACCCTTGATGTGATGTCCTGGAAATGGCATTTTATCTTTGTGGTTTTCCTCCCTCAAATCCATAACTCCATTCTTATCATA
Source organism: Leptonychotes weddellii (assembly GCF_054177405.1). Classification (NCBI taxonomy): domain Eukaryota; kingdom Metazoa; phylum Chordata; class Mammalia; order Carnivora; family Phocidae; genus Leptonychotes; species Leptonychotes weddellii. The sequence continues at coordinate 1,580 of NW_027774873.1, read as the reverse complement.
AGAAAAAATAAGACAAATTCCAGTTGACAAACATACTACAAAATACCTGATGAGTCTTTTTTAAAACAGTCAAGGTCATCAAAAACATGGAAAGTCTGAGAAATTATCATAAGCAAGAGGAGCTTATGGAGACATGCTCACTAAATATAATGTGGTATCCTGGATAAGATTCTAGGTAAAAACCAGGAAATCTGAATAAAAGATGGATTTTTAGCTAATAATAATGTGTCAATATTTTTCCATTAATTGTAGCAAATTTACTATTTGTTACTAATTTACTAATGTAAATGTTACTATTAGAGCAATCTGGGTGTGGGGTATGCAGGAATTCTCTGTACTATCTTCACAATTTTCTTGTAAATCAAAAACACTTTTAAAATTCAAATAATAAAAATAAGGTAATATAAAATAAAATTAGATTCCCAATCCAGTCCTAGAATTCCAACATCCAAATAATAAATTCCAGTAAGTGAAAACAAAAACCTTGAAAGGAAAATAATTCAACAAATGTTTTCCAAATCAAAGAACATCAGTTTCTAGATTAAAAATTTGCACCATGGGGGCGCCTGGGTGGCTCAGTCGTTAAGCGTCTGCCTTCGGCTCAGGTCATGATCCCTGGGTCCTGGGATCGAGCCCCGCATTGGGCTCCCTGCTCCGCGGGAAGCCTGCCTATCCCTCTCCCACTCCCCCTGCTTGTGTTCCCTCTCTCGCTGTCTCTCTCTCTCTGTCAAATAAATAAAATTAAAAAAAAAAAAGTAAAAATTTGCACCATGTGCATCTGTGTATCATACACAGAAAATTAATATAATATTGAAACAATGTTATTATTTTATGTGTTTCCAGCTCAGTAGATGAAAATAAACTCACACCAAGACATGGCATTATAAACTTCAGAACACTGGGAACAAGAAAAGTTCCTACAACTTTTCATTAAAAACACCAGGCCACATAAAAAAAATTAGGAATTGTTATGGCGTCCATTTTTTCCATAGTAACCTTGGAAACTACATAAACATCTTAAAATTTCTGAGTGAAATAAATTTTAATCTAGATTTCTATACCAAGTCAAACCTTTAATCCTTTGAGAATCAAATAAAGCCATTTTTGGACTTGCATGACTCCTCCCCACCCCCCCCCAGCCACACACACACACACACACACACACACACACACACACACACAAATTACTTCCCATGCACTGTTTCTCTGGAAACTACTACAAGTCTTTAAAAGGAAAAGATAATTCAAGATGAAGGAAGAGATGAGCATTAGGAAGCAAGGGATTTAACATAAGAGTAAAACAATATAGGAGTGCTTGGGTGGTTCAGTCGGGTAAACATCTGCCTTCAGCTCAGGTCATGATCCTGGGGTCCTGGGATCGAGCCCCACATCGGGCTCCCTGCTCAGTAGGGAGACTGCTTCTCCCTCTCCTTCTGCCTGCCGCTCCCCCTGCTTGTACTCTGTCTCTCTCTCTCTGTCATATAAATAATTTTTTTTAAAAAAAGAGTAAAACAATATATCCAGAATAATGGTGAAGCAATAAAACAACATAATAACTAGTGAGAACCCAGTCCATACTG
>NW_027774872.1:0-292 GCF_054177405.1 Leptonychotes weddellii | reverse complement strand
TCTCAGGATCAGAAGGGTCCCAGATGATGAGGCCGTGGGAAGGAGGAGCTGCGAGTGGCTACTGGGCTGGGTGGCCAGGGTGGCAGCCTACCGAGGGCATTGGAATCACAGCTGCACCAGGTCCTGCTGGGCAGTGCCGGGCAGGGAGCTGGGACAGCGGCTGGGGCACTCCCAAGGGGAGGACAGAGCTCTATAGGGCAGCCGAGCACAGAGGCAGTGGATGCATTAACTCTCTCTGCTCTGGGTCCCCAGGAAAGACAGTGGTTTCGGATTCTCCATGTGCCAGGTTCCT
>NW_027774871.1:0-292 GCF_054177405.1 Leptonychotes weddellii | reverse complement strand
GCCCTGGCCTGTCCTCACTCAGCAGAATCCCTTTCCCTGAGCTGCACTTCCTGCCTCTGAAAACTCAGCTCTGACTTTAGCCCCCAAGTGCACCTAGAAGAGAACTCACCTCCTAGAAATGTGATGGCGGAGAGGGTCCCCAGTCTGGGAAGGGAGGTGGGGGGACAGGGGTTTCCCTTTTGTAATTGGGAACAGTTTGCACCCGAAGACACCAGACCCAGGCATATGCGACTTGGATTTTGTGACCCACCAGCTTCATATGTATTCACATCCCAGACGGAATCTGATGTCG
>NW_027774870.1:0-292 GCF_054177405.1 Leptonychotes weddellii | reverse complement strand
TTTTAAAACCACCCTTATGGAGTTCACACACAATTACATACATAAATGAACATACATATATTGGAGGACTGCCTGTTTTTTAACAAATTTCGTGTCATTGAAAAGGTTTTTATACCACTGGAATTCAAAGGAATGACTTCCATGGCATGCAAGAACTTTTCTCCATATGTGACCTTAATTCTTGCCATTTACAGTCTCAAATTTCACTCCCCTATAATTGTGACATATTTGCACTTCTTCAAACATTTCATTATACTATGCTTTCCTCAGTGCTCTGTGTCTCTCTTCCCTC
>NW_027774869.1:0-292 GCF_054177405.1 Leptonychotes weddellii | reverse complement strand
AGAAACAGGACATAACAGAAGTAGCCCTAGAAAGGAGTTTGGGCCCACACTGTTTTGGACCTTGAATGGGACAGTAGAGGTTTGAATTTTTTCCTCTAAGTAGGGAAAAGGCACCAGGAAAAATTTTAAGTTAAAGACAGGGCATGAGCAGATATGGTTTAGAAAGGAAAGCCTGGAGAAAGAGAGACTGTTGGAAAGGGTGATATGGTCATTTCATTATATGTGCTCTTGGGAAAAAATGCCAGGCATTCTACAAAAAGTCTATCCAGAATTTTTTTTTTTTTAATTTTTT
>NW_027774868.1:0-292 GCF_054177405.1 Leptonychotes weddellii | reverse complement strand
CTCATTTCTGCCTTTAGAGGGCCTTAGAGACTATGTTGCCATTAATCAATTTCTCCATTCTAGCTATTGTCTTCACAACTACTATCTTGAATTCCATTTCTGACATCTTGATTATATCTGTATCCATTTGTAAATCTGTGGCAGAAGTCACAGTCTGTGAGTCTTTCCTATTTTGGGGGTTCCTCCTCTTAGTCATTCTGTTGAGGGGTGGTTGAGGGAATGTACGGAGTCCAAATTATTGACCACAACCCAAGCAAAATGCACCTATTTTATAGGGACCTTAGGGTTGCCG
>NW_027774867.1:0-292 GCF_054177405.1 Leptonychotes weddellii | reverse complement strand
TTTATTTATTTGACAGAGAGAGACACAGCGAGAGAGGGAACACAAGCAGGGGGAGTGGGAGAGGGAGAAGCAGGCTCCCTGCAGAGCAGGGAGCCTGAAGCGGGACTCGATCCCAGGACCCTGGGATCATGACCTGAGCTGAAGGCAGTTGCTTAACCAACTGAGCCACCCAGGCACCCAACATCATTAGTTTTAGATATAGTGTTCCATGATTCATTGTTTGTGCATAACACCCAGTGCTCCATGCAGAAAGTGCCCTCCTCAATACCCATCACCAGGCTAACCCATCCTC
>NW_027774866.1:0-292 GCF_054177405.1 Leptonychotes weddellii | reverse complement strand
GTGGAGACGAACCATGAGAGACGATGGACTCTGAAAAACAAACAGAGGGTTCTAGAGGGGAGGGGGGTGGGAGGATGGGTTAGCCTGGTGACGGGTATTAAAGAGGGCACATTCTGCATGGAGCACTGGGTGTTATGCACAAACAATGAATCATGGAACACTACATCAAAAACTAATGATCTAATGTATGGTGATCAACATAACAATAAAAAATTAAAAAAATAAATAAATAAATTCAGTTTCCTATTGTGTCCCTACTTGCAAAAGGGACAGGGAATTACAGTAAAATTAT
>NW_027774865.1:0-292 GCF_054177405.1 Leptonychotes weddellii | reverse complement strand
ATGGCTTTAAACCAGATGGCAAAGGCCCATGAGTGCCAGGTAACAATTCATGTATATTTACTAAGCAGTCAGAAGAAATGGGCTGAGAAGAGGGACAGATTACTAAGGGCTTTTGCCAAGTCATGATCTTGACTTGTATTCTGACCATGGCCCCCTATCCTTGACTCTGAACTTTGATACCTGTAATAATCTACTGTTTCTGTCTTTGTTCCTAAACATATAAAATCTATTTTTGTGAGTTTCCTGAGATTTCTCTTCCTTCCTCTACACTGACACCACTTTTTCCCCTACT
>NW_027774864.1:0-292 GCF_054177405.1 Leptonychotes weddellii | reverse complement strand
TTCCTAGTCATCGTTTCTTGGCTTCTAAAAATTTCACATTCTGCTCTATTTATTCATTTACCTTTAGATAGATTCTCTAGGATGATATATTTCTGTGTGCATCATAACAAAATACTCTGCTTGTACTTAGAAATCTAGATAAAACCACCGGCAAAGGCAAGTTATTATCTTAAAGTCCTTTACTCTTCATGAACTTCAAAATCAAATATTCAGGCAGCGGATTACCTTTTCCTTTCCTTTCTCCCGTCCTTCCTACCTCCCTCTTCTCTTTTAGAGATTTTGTTTTCCTACG
>NW_027774863.1:0-292 GCF_054177405.1 Leptonychotes weddellii | reverse complement strand
TTAGTATTTTTATGAATCATGTTTTTAGAGTCAAATCTCAGAAATTTTTGCATAACTCAAGATCACAAAGATTTTCTCTTATGTTTTTTCTATAAGTCTTGCAGTTTTAGGTTTTACATTTAAGCCTAAGATCCATTTTGAGAAGCATTATATTTCTCTCAATATACATAAATTAAATTTATTGATGAAGAAATACATGTGGATAGGTCGGTGCCCAAAGTTACAATCACAGGTTGTGTGATACAGAAAGATTTTGAGGATCGTTTTAAAATCCTACCACCTGAGATGTTTC
>NW_027774862.1:0-3703 GCF_054177405.1 Leptonychotes weddellii | reverse complement strand
TCCATTATGTAGCTGAAATCCATCCAGTTCTGTCCATCTCTACTGGAGTGTTCAAACCGACGCCTTCATCCTCTCACACCCACGTTGCTTGTAACCATTTCTAAACTATTCTACCTGCTGTTCCCCCCCTCCCTCCCCTGCATCTTGTCCTCCACAGATTAACTAGAGGATCTTTTAAAAGTGTAAATCCCATCTTGTTCTCCCCTACTATAAAATCTTCTGTTGGCTTTCCATGACTCTTAGAATACTATCCATATTCTTTTCCAAGTCTACAGAGTTCCATAAGCTCTATTTCCTGTTAAATTCTCCCACCTTACCATGTGCTGCTCTCTGTCTTGCTCACTATGCTCCAGGCATATCATTCTCTTCTCTGTTTCTTGAACATATAAATCCATTTCCATGTCAAGTTTTTTTTCTACAAGTCATAGTTTCTCAAATACTCTCTTTTTCTTTTTCTTTTTTTTAAGATTTTATTTATTTATTTGGCAGAGAGATAGACAGAAGAGCACAAGCAGAGGGAGTGGCAGAGGGAGTGGGGGAAGCAGGCTCTGCACTGAGCAGGGAACCCGATGCGGGACTCCATCCCAGGACCCTGAGATCATGACCTGAGCCGAAGGCAGACGCTTAACCATCTGAGCCACCCAGGTGCCCTCAAATACTCTCTTTTTCACTCTGTGTGATGGCCTGCCTTCTTCCTTTGTTTATCAGCTAAAATTCTACCTCCTTAGAGAGGCCTTCCCTGATGATCCTATTGAGGGTGGTCACCTCCCCTTCTAGTCTTTTCCTCTATCATACTGACTTATTTGTCTCATATCCTTAAACTCTATAATTATTTGTTCTCCCCCTTTAGAACATAAATTCTATGATAGCAACAGCCTTGTTGGGCTTGTTCAGTTCTGCCTCCTGAAGCTAACAGCCTGTTGGTGTCATTGTAGGTTTCCTGAATGGGTAGATAGATTGATGGCTGGATGGAGGAAAGAAGGGGGGGAGTGGGGGGAGAGATGGAAATAAAAACTACTGAGAGAGTTTCCAATAACCAGATACATTTTGGAGGAACCCTAAGCAAGAGAAGGAGAAAACTTCACACTCCTTTCCTTACCTGGAGAGTGTGGGCTCTCCCAGAAGTGGCCTGAAGCATGGCTTCTTTAGGCCACCTGGGTTTCCAGAAGAGACCCTGGGATGAAATGGATGAATTATTTGGTAATGTTAATCCCAAGATGAGCTTTGGCTTTCTAATGAGCTTGTTTCCCTTCCAAAGTCTCTGGGAAGTGTCCTGAATACAAGCTTTCTCTTTGAAGATTGATTCGCCCAAGTGGTAGGTTTTTGGAATTCCAGTGGACACTCCACAACGACCCCTACCCCACCCTCCAGCAACTGATATTGCCGGAACTCCTGAATATATTTTAGAATTCAAATATAACTCCAGATAGATAACAGCATTGTGATCCACTGGAAGTCCCATTTTTGATGCACATGTGATCTCTTCATTGTGGGAGTAAGGTACAAAACATACACATTTTGAGTGAGCAGGGAGTATAGAGAATTCCTAGGCACCATGAGGACAGGTGAGGCTGGGTGCCAAGGATAAAGCATGATTATCCTTGCCATCTGGGAAACATCTCATTGGTGGGTGGGTGGGGGGTCTCTTCCATGGAGGAGCACCAAATGAAACAGCTGGCTGCTTCTCAACAGGGACAGGCTTGCATACACACAGTCACATGGCAACCTTGCAGGTTCACCATCTGGATCATCTGTCTGAAATGCCTTCTAATGCTTATTTCTCCCTGATTATGAAAGACCATAATGTGGGTAGAATCTGATGAACACCAAGCCACACAAAGAAAGCTCGAGAAGGACACTAGCACCCAGAGAATGGCCAAGAATTGGGGATTGAACATAGAAACACCCTATAGTTTACCCTGTAGCTAAAGTTGTTCCTAAACATTGATGCTTTCCAGTCACTTCCAGGCACTGCCTTTATGGACAGAAGTAGTGTGCTCTCTCTTGTGGATAATCAGGGTTTAATACTACCTGTTCAGCTCTTTATAATTCACTTTCAGCTTTACATCTGAAAACCTTACCTCCTGTTCCTATTTTTGTCAGGACTATAATGATCTTTTTATTCCCCCCAGTGACTAACCTCCTGCCCTCTTCCTGGCTCTTCCTGGCTCATTTGTAGACTGTAATTTTTTTTTCTCATGGCCCCATTTCTGTCTTTATTTCTCCATTCCTCTAATTTCCCAGACTTCTGAGCACTCAGTGAGTAAAATGTATCTGGCGGAGAAATTGGACTTTTCCTCCAAGAGGTCAACATGAGCTGGAAATAGTATTAAATTAAGGGAAATAGTGGATATTTAAGAGAATGAATTCTTTAATAAAATATTTGCAGCCTTGCTCTTGTCAAACTTAATTTTTATGTGGTTCTAATTTCTTTTTTTAAATTATTACACCAGATAACTGTTTTGCCTTTTCTCAGATTCTTCTAGTGCTCAGGCTGATTTTTTTCTTACCCCACTACTAGATATGATATGCTAAAAAAATTAATTAATGACACCAGGGAAAAAAAGATGGTGGAGGTGTAGGGGACCCTATTCTAACCAGTCCCTGGAATTGAGCTAGATATCTACCAGACCACTCTGAACACCCACGAAATCAGCCTGAGATGTAAGAAGATAGATCTGGATCTCTACAAACAGAATATCACAGGCAGTTGATTTTGAGGTATGAAGTGGGGAGCCGTGATTCTGTGGGCACATATCGAAAGATAAATGGAAGGGGGAGGGAGCCATGGGGATCCTGAAACAACGATGAGTGATAGCCTCCCATGCTGGGGACAGGGCATAGACTCGCAGACCAGTAGCAGGGGGAAAGGACTTTAGGGCAGCCCCCCAGATGGAAACCTGGAGCGGTGGGGCCATGCATGCAAACTGGGGGCAGCTGGCAGTTTTAGAAGCTCAAAGGGCAGAGATGTGTCCTGACCTGGAGGTGAGGACCGGGAGCACTGCTGAGGGCACACAACCCAGGATGCTGCAGTTTATAGCAGCACAGACAGAAACAGAGATAGCGTGGCCTGGAGAACTCACTGAGCAGACTGCGATTTCTCTGTTCTGGGGGAGAGGGTTGGAAATGATCTCTTCTGCTCTGACTCTTGGAAGAGACGTGGAAAGCCTCCAGGGAAAGCCACCAGAGAACAAAGACCCAAAATAGTGGTTTTCACTGAGCCCTTCCCCCCACCACAGGGTCAGGGCAACTCTGCCCAAACAGGGTTGCTGGAGTAACAGTGCGGCATGCCCCTCACCCAGAAGACAGGCTGGGAGAACAAGAGACCAGCAACCTTAAGGTCCCTATAAAACAGGTGCATCTTGCTTGGGTTGTGGTCAATAATTTGGACTCCATACATTCCCTCAACCACTCCTCAACAGAATGACTAGGAGGAGGAACCCCCCAAATAGGAAAGACTCAGAGACTGTGACTTCTGTCACAGATTTACAAATGGATACAGATACAACCAAGATGTTGGAAATGGAATTCAGGGAGCAGTTGTGAAGACAATAGCTAGAATGGAGAAATTGATTAATGGCAACATAGAGTCTCTAAGGGCAGAAATGAAAGCTGAATTGGCAGAACTTAAAAATGCTATCAATGAGATCCAATCTAATCTAGATAATCTAACAGCTAGGATAAGTGAGGCAGAAGAACGAAT
>NW_027774861.1:0-292 GCF_054177405.1 Leptonychotes weddellii | reverse complement strand
GGCTCCTCTGGCCCAGGCTGACTTGCAGCCACGTCTTGGAAGCAGAGGTGAGAGGAACACGGGAGTAAGAGCGCTGGGACCAAGTCTGTGCAGGGACGAGGGAGTTTCCATCTCTCCCCCTCCCACACCTGTGACTAACAGGGCAGCAGACACACCTCGTCGGGCCCCAGCCCTCGGCCGGCTCGACCTTCATTTGATCGACAGCTGATGGGTCCTGAACACCGCCCAGGGACCCCCAGCCTCTTCCGCCGTGCACCAAGGGAAGCGGGGCTTGGGGAGACAGATCAGACAG
>NW_027774860.1:0-292 GCF_054177405.1 Leptonychotes weddellii | reverse complement strand
TACATAGAGCAGGCTCTGGAGAAGTGTCAGGTACCCTCTTGAATTGTTACCTGTAGGGTAGGACAGTGAGACCGAGGTGATGTGAGATCCCTTGGAGCACCCCATTTCTGTAATTCTTCATTAGGGAATCGTTGCTTCTGATATTAGGCCATTCTTGCCTCTCATTGGCTCCAGTGACGTTTCCTTTTTTTTTTTTTTTAAGATTTATTTATTTATTTTAGAGAGAGAGAGAGAGAGAGAGAGTGAGCACGAGTGGGAGGGGCAGAAGGACAGGGACAGAGAATCTCAAGCC
>NW_027774859.1:0-292 GCF_054177405.1 Leptonychotes weddellii | reverse complement strand
GATCGGGACCTGAGCAGAAACCAAGAGTTAGGTGCTCAACCAACTGAGCCACCCAGGCGTCCCTGTCTGCCATTTTATTTTATTTTTATTTTATTTTTTTTTTAAAGATTTTATTTATTTATTTTGACACAGAGAGAGAGACAGCGAAAGAGGGAACACAAGCAGGGGGGAATGGAAGAGGGAGAAGCAGGCTTCCCGCCGAGCAGGGAGCCCGATGCGGGGCTCGATCCCAGGACCCTGGGATCATGACCTGAGCCGAAGGCAGACGCTTAACGACTGAGCCACCCAGGCG
>NW_027774858.1:0-292 GCF_054177405.1 Leptonychotes weddellii | reverse complement strand
TTAAGGTATGTGTGTTTCTATTTGTACTTATGAATGTTGACGGCACTGCTGAAAATGTATTCCTGGGAATATTAGTGCCTCCAAAAATATCACTGTATTTTGTTTAAAATATATTTTTGTGGACAAGTAAATTTGGTAAATACTATGTTTAAAAAAATGTTAAGCCATTTACTTCAGAATGACCCATTTCCTCACAATACGAATCCTACTGAGGGCAGCAAAGCATAGAATGATTCAAAAACATATTTTCCCAGAGATCATTTTACCACAGTAACACACACTGGCATCTGGA
>NW_027774857.1:0-292 GCF_054177405.1 Leptonychotes weddellii | reverse complement strand
GAGGGAAGAGGGATGGAATGCAGGAAACAGAAAACAAGTTTCTATCCAGTTTTTACCCGTGCAGAGGGATATGGTAGTAATCACACCAGAACTGCTTTTTGCAAATGAGTCTAACTGCTTTCATAATAGGCACGTGGGAGGTCATGCACTTAAGTTGATAATGCTGCCATCACCAAAAGAACTTTTTTAAATGCCTCACACTCAGTAATCATCATCAGCCCCTGCAGCACATCACTGGGAGCCTCTTCACGTGAGAAATCATTCATCCTGTAAAAGTCATTTTAATTCTCAG
>NW_027774856.1:0-292 GCF_054177405.1 Leptonychotes weddellii | reverse complement strand
GTGTCTGGGTGTGGAGCCGACTTCTAGTCTCGTCTCCTGTGATGAGAGTCCGTCTTCCCTGCTGAAGACACTCCCGGGAGCGGATTGATGACCACCCCGAGGTCCTTTGGAGGAGCTGTCTTCAGGCAGGTGAGGGAGATCAGAGCGTCTCTCCTGCACCTGCTGTTTTCCAGTGTCTTCAGTTCAAAGTAATCAGTGTCGGGGTGGCATATTCTGCCGCCCTTCGTGTTTTGGTGCTGTGGTGGTGAGTTTAATGTTAATGAACGAACAGTACGTTCCGTCCAGAGAAAGG
>NW_027774855.1:0-292 GCF_054177405.1 Leptonychotes weddellii | reverse complement strand
TCGTCTCTCCTGTTAGCCGGAATGGAGACATGATATCTGGAGCTCAAGCAGCCTGCTTGGACCATGAGATAGCACACGAAGGATTGTGGAGTGTCAAGATGGAAGTAGCTTGGGTCCCTGATGATTTTGAAAACACCATACCAACCCTTGACTTCCTACCCTCGTATATATACATTTTTATGTGTTATCCGGTATCTTTTGGGATATGTGATTAAGGTTAGTCAGGGTTCTTCAGAGAAATAGAACCAATAAGATGTGTGTGTGTGTGTGTGTGTGTGTATGCATGTATGTA
>NW_027774854.1:0-292 GCF_054177405.1 Leptonychotes weddellii | reverse complement strand
TGCTTGCTCTTCACCCCAGAGCTCATCACCGCCCCCCCCTTTTAGAGCTTTATGTCACTTAGTATTATATATGCTTTTTTTTTTTTTAATATTTTATTTATTTGACCAAGAGAGACACAGTGAGAGAGGGAACACAAGCAGGGGGAGTGGGAGAGGGAGAAGCAGGCCCCCCGCCGAGCAGGGAGCCCGATGCGGGGCTGGATCCCAGGACCCTGGGATCATGACCTGAGCCCAAGGCAGACGCCTAACGACTGAGCCACCCAGGCGCCCCTATATATGCTCTTTTAAATCA
>NW_027774853.1:0-292 GCF_054177405.1 Leptonychotes weddellii | reverse complement strand
GCCGCGGCCGCCGCTGTTACTGTTGTTACTCCTCCTGTTACTGCCGCGGCCGCCGCTGTTACTGTTGTTACTCCTCCTGTTACCACTAAAGCTTGTTACTCCTGTTACCGCCACGGCCGCCGCTGTTACTGTTGTTACTCCTCCTGTTACCACCGCGGCCGCCACTATTACTATTATTACTACTACTCCTATTACCACTGCGGCCGCTACTATTACTATTATTACTCCTCCTATTACCACTGCTGCCACTACTATCACTATTGCTCCTACTCCTAGTACCATTGCTGCCACT
>NW_027774852.1:0-292 GCF_054177405.1 Leptonychotes weddellii | reverse complement strand
GAGGGGCAGAGGGAGAAGCAGACTCCCTGCTCAGGACCCTGGGATCATGACCTGAGCCTAAGTCAGACGTAACCGCTTAACCGCTTAACCAACTGAGCCATCCAGGCACCCCTTGAGTGACTAATTTTCTTATAATTTTCTGCATTTAGAAAATTTTCTGTCTGCTTTTGCTTTAAAAAAAGTCACAATAATCACTTGGCGACTGGCTGAAAGTGTCATTATTGGAAAAAGTGCACAAGCTCCAAAACACAGTGGATATTTTTACAGTCCTGGTATAATTTTTTTTTTTTTT
>NW_027774851.1:0-3703 GCF_054177405.1 Leptonychotes weddellii | reverse complement strand
CCAAAGTGGCTGTACCAACTTCCATTCCCACCAACAGTGTAAGAGGGTTCCCCTTTCTCCACAACCTCTCTAATAGTTGTTGTTTCTTGCCTTGTCAATTTTTGCCATTCTAACTGGCGTAAGGTGGTATCTCAATGTGGTTTTGATTTGTATTTCCCTGATGCCAAGTGTGTCTGTTAGCCATTTGTATGTCTTCTTTGGAGAAGTGTCTGTTCATGTCTTCTGCCCATTTTTTGACTTGATTATTTGGGGGTTTTTTGCATGTTGAGTTTAAACTAAATAAAGAAATAGCTGTCATGTTTTTCCTTAGTCTTCTATTTTTCTTGGTACAGTTCCCTGACCTGACTCCTTGAGCCATTCCCCAGGGTACTCACCACACTGGCAATGTCCCTGGAGAGGCTCTCTTGTATTGGGGTTTCTTCTTAAAAACCATGGCTCCCAAATGTGACACAGTGCCGTATGGATGGTCTAACCAGAGCTGACAACAATGGAAGAATGAATTTCAGGTATGTGGTGCTTCTGTCACTGAAGCCCAAGATGTGAACTGTGCTTACACACAGACACATTCATGTGCATGCTCACACACGCATAGACACACAATTGATCATACACTTTTGCACTAAGTGGATATTGAAACAAAATGCCAGTTTTCATATATATCCTTATTAATTTTAGCTTAATGTTTCAGCCTCAGTGTTCCAATCTATTAGAATTTTAATTTAATCTTGATTCTGTCATCTCAAAGTTTTTTTTCTGCCCTGGCATCTGGATTCTGAATTATGCATCAGAGATTCTTGAATAGGCAATAGAAGAGGAACCACAGGAAGGAAAGAACCTGACATTCATCAAGGAATGCCTCCTATGCACAGGCTGTTAAGCAAGATATTTTCATATATATTAGCTCCTTTAATCCTAGCAGCAACCTGCAAGGTAAGTATTAATGGTACCAATTTAACAGATGGAGACCTCGGGGAGTTAAAGAACTTGTCCAAAGTCAAACAGAACTGGCATTGGTACTCATGTTTGTCTGAGTTTTAAGTGCATGTTCTGTGTATACCATTGCACTGCTTCCCAGAAAATATTACTAATAACTAATATTAGCATTCATGAAATGCTTTCACAGCTATTTCCTCTTGAGATGCTTACAATTTTATGAGGCAGTTCCTATTCCCCCACTGTCTTTGGGAGACCTATTTCTTTAGCCAAATTTAGATAATCTACTCCAAGTAACCAGGGAATAGTCCATGATGGCTGACTGCAAGGTAGAATGCCACATGGACACCCCATGGCTGCCCTCTAGTCATGAGTGGTAATAAAACCAACACTCTCTTTGTAGTGTAAGTTAGGCACCCATATACCAGGCTCTGGGTGAAACTTGATATTCACATGTTCTTGAGTAACATTCATTGCCAGCCTATGAGATAATAATTCTTATTTTCTAAGCGTGTTAAATGAAACCTCAAGAGGTTTAACTGCTCAAGATCACAGTTAAGAAGAGGCAGAACTGGGGCTTGAGTCCAATATGCCTGACTTCTGCACCCATGTTCTTATCCATGACCTTTGGGGATCTTCTTCATGGAAAGGAATACAAAAGCTCAGACTGTCTCCTAGGCTACTTGGAAAATTCAGGGACTCATTTGACCTTTTATTTAAGATTCTCTGGGTTTTCTAAGGGCAACTCATGTATTTGCAATTTGGTAACATTCAGATCCATGTCCAAATTTCATTTACTGCTTAAATCTATTATAAGAAGAAAAATAAGCAAAGGAAGAGAAAAGGAAGGATTTGTGCCTGTCTGTTCCAGAGCTGCATTTTTTTCCTCCCAATGTTGCTGTTCTGGCTGTGAGAGTCTAGTTCCTTCCAGCATGGGCATATTTAATGATGTCAAAACGGTCAATCATTCAGGCTCCCAGGGCTGTCTGATTCTGTGTCAGCACTTCACCTCATGTCAATGACCCAAATAGGCCAACAGATTCCTGACAGGTTTATTTTCCCCAGACAGCCATATAATCCCCCAACCACTCCAAAGAAAATGGTATCTTTTTCCTTCACTTGTTCTCTTGCACATTCTCTCTCCAGCCCTAGACAGGTTCTGCCTAAACACTGTCACCACAGTAAGTGGTGAACTGTCATGCAGAGAGAAGTGTCATACTGAAGGGGGCATAAGCTGCTAACAGGAGCCTAAGATCTTAAGAAACAATACTTCTGAAGGCAGAATAGCTGAGCAGACAGAAATACTGCAAAGCTTAGGGGTTTGGTCCGGATCAGCTCCTTTAAACTCCATCTCATTCCATCTTCATCTCACCTATCAGATTAGATGCATGTAATTGGCCCCCAAGAGGGACTGTGGTACCTCTTAGCTCTCGTTCTGCCGCATAGCCTGGCACTGTCTGCTCACATTGCCTGAATGCATACCACTCCCAGCTTCACTTGCTTGACCTTCCTAACTTAGTGGATCTTCCAGTGGTTCAGGCTTTTATCCTAGGCTGACTTTCCACAATCTAGACTCTCCAACACAAAGATCATAGCTCCAATTTATTAATGCAGCTATTGGGTGGCTTCTTGGTTGCCAGTGTGAGTCATACTTCTTGATCTCCTGCCTAGTCGGAAGGAGGCAGCCTGACTGACCAACTCAGTACAAGAAGGGTGTCCTACACTATCATTCTTAGCTAGATTCCCAGTAGGGAGACCTGAACCCAAGACCTTTGTTTGTCACTAAAGACTCTATAAGCTACTGGAGGCTCCTCAACCCAGCCTAGCTTTGGGTGGCGTTGCCTTCATTAGAATAAGCTAGATAAGTATGTTCTAGAGCCAAGGAATATTAAGGATGATTTGAAAGGATGCAACGTTAAACTCCTGATCATACCTCATCCCCCATATATGAGAGAGCGAGAGAGAATCATAAACACCGATCTTTCAAGAACCATGACATCATGCTTGCAGACTTGGTAACAAAACCAATCACATTTATCCCATCCTAAGGCCAGCCTTAGTTCCAGATGCTGCTGCCCTGTTCTTGAGGTGATCAAGCCCACTGCATGTTCCAGATTTGAAGGAAATTCTTTAGGAAAGATTAGGTCTGCAATTCCACTACTGCTCACCATTCACCTATTGCAAGATTAGGTCTCCAATTCTACTTCTCACCAATGATGAAATAGGATTTAGGAAAATACTCTCATTTAGGGGCTTTCTGCTGGCAGACAACTGGACTATTTATCTCTCTGCAGTGGCGCTCACTTATTAAAAAACACCATCTAATTTCTGCTCAATTCAACATGCATTCACTGAGCATGTAGTTACCTGGTTCTGTGTTAGAACTTGTGGGTGTAAAAACAGGCAACAGGACTCCTTCACTCAAGCAGTTTCTAATCCAGTAAGAAGATCCAAATTTCTGGTGTATCACATAATGTATGCAAGAAAAGAAGTGCATATAAGCTTCAGATACAAAAGCACTGTAATGAAGGAAACTGCTGGTTCTCTAGGTGTGGGGGCAGTCAGGGAAGGTCCTAACAGGAGGTTATGCTGTACAGGATGTGAGAGATGCTTGTGTGCTTCCTGTCAAAACTGGTGGACTGAGGGACACCTGGATGGTTCAGGCAGTTAAGCGTCTGCCTTCAGCTCAGGTCATGATCCCAGGGTCCTGGGATTGAGCCCTGCATGGGGCTCCCTGCTGAGCAGGGAGCCTGCTTCTCCCTCTGCCTGC
>NW_027774850.1:0-292 GCF_054177405.1 Leptonychotes weddellii | reverse complement strand
TTTTTTAAAAATGAGTCAAAATTTATTCGGGTAAACGTTAGATTACTCCTACAGACTTTTCCTACACGCTCATGTGTTTCAAAATGCCGCACAGAAATGCTCCTGCCAAGCAGAAACGGTCTTTATTGCTGTAACTGCATCCAGGCCGGATTTCAGTGGTGGTTCCAGTCATGGTGGCCCTCTTATTTAGGTCAAAATACAAGAATTATATCATCTAATTCTAGAGGATCGGGTGATGTGGAGACACAGAACACGTTCGGATGGTCGTGAATGTTCGAGACCCCGCTGGTGT
>NW_027774849.1:0-292 GCF_054177405.1 Leptonychotes weddellii | reverse complement strand
TCTCTCTCTCTCTCTCTCATAAATAAATAAATAAAATCTTTAAAAAATAAATAAATAAATAAATGCCTTCAGGGGCGCCTGGGTAGCTCAGTCGTTGGGTGTCTGCCTTCCACTCGGGTCATGGTCCCAGGGTCCTGGGATCGAGTCCCACGTCGGGCTCCCTGCTCCTCGGGAAGCCTGCTTCTCCCTCTCCCACTCCCCCTGCTTGTGTTCCCTCTCTCGCTGTGTCTTTCTCTATCAAATAAATCAATAAATCTTTAATAAAAAAAGAAGAAAAAATGCCTTCAGGAGG
>NW_027774848.1:0-292 GCF_054177405.1 Leptonychotes weddellii | reverse complement strand
ACTGGGTGTTACATGCAACTGATGAATCACTGACCTCTACCTCTGAAACCAATAATACACTGTATGTTAATTAATTGAATTTAAATAAATTTAAAAAAATAAAACTGGGTAGAAGAGTTTATTGGCTTATAAGCAATCTTCTGAGATATGGGGTTTAGGACCTGAACAAAGACTGGGTGTGAACTTGCTGAAGGGATGCCGCTAGCATGATGGGGTATCTAGTGCCGCATAACAAAGTACTACACACTTAGTGGATAAAACAGCAAGAAGCACAAATAATGCAATATATGTT
>NW_027774847.1:0-292 GCF_054177405.1 Leptonychotes weddellii | reverse complement strand
GTAGCCAGATGGTCGTCCTTAGTGTCACCTCCTGAGTGGTAGGCAGACGGTCGTCCTTAGTGTCACCTCTTGAGGGTTAGCAAGACGGTTGTTCTTAGTGTCACCTCCTGAGGTGTAGCCAGACGGTTGTAAGCTGGCCACTTAGGGACAGGGTCTGGTATGAAATGCTGTTGAGGCTCAGTCTGCGGCCAACAGTGCTTTGAGGGGCAGTAAGTCTGGGGGCTTCGGCTGGTGCGGCGCTGAGGCCAGACAATGTGCCATGTGCTGAGGGCCGGGGCGAGGGTCGGGAGGC
>NW_027774846.1:0-292 GCF_054177405.1 Leptonychotes weddellii | reverse complement strand
TTTTAGTATTCTACTTTAATATAAGTATTGGTGTATGTTATATTTAATATGTAAATATATATTTATATTTTATAGATATTTTAGGGATTACAGTATACATTGCTAACTTTTCAGTCTTCTTAAGAGTTAATACTTTTTCAGTGAAAATAAAGTCAAGATACCTTACAACAAAATAGATCTAGTCTCTCCTTTGCCTTGTATAGTATGCATTATATCTACATACATTGAAAATTCTACCATATTATGTTTTAATTTTTATTTTCAATACTAGTACATATTTTAAGAATCGGAG
>NW_027774845.1:0-292 GCF_054177405.1 Leptonychotes weddellii | reverse complement strand
TTAGTATTTTTATGAATCATGTTTTTAGAGTCAAATCTCAGAAATTTTTGCATAACTCAAGATCACAAAGATTTTCTCTTATGTTTTTTCTAGAAGTCTTGCAGTTTTAGGTTTTACATTTAAGCCTAAGATCCATTTTGAGAAGCATTATATTTCTCTCAATATACATAAATTAAATTTATTGATGAAGAAATACATGTGGATAGGTCGGTGCCCAAAGTTACAATCACAGGTTGTGTGATACAGAAAGATTTTGAGGATCGTTTTAAAATCCTACCACCTGAGATGTTTC
>NW_027774844.1:0-292 GCF_054177405.1 Leptonychotes weddellii | reverse complement strand
TACATAGAGCAGGCTCTGGAGAAGTGTCAGGTACCCTCTTGAATTGTTACCTGTAGGGTAGGACAGTGAGACCGAGGTGATGTGAGATCCCTGGGAGCACCCCATTTCTGTAATTCTTCATTAGGGAATCGTTGCTTCTGATATTAGGCCATTCTTGCCTCTCATTGGCTCCAGTGACGTTTCCTTTTTTTTTTTTTTTAAGATTTATTTATTTATTTTAGAGAGAGAGAGAGAGAGAGAGAGTGAGCACGAGTGGGAGGGGCAGAAGGACAGGGACAGAGAATCTCAAGCC
>NW_027774843.1:0-292 GCF_054177405.1 Leptonychotes weddellii | reverse complement strand
CCTGCTGACTGCACCACCACCGAGCCTTACACGGCCACGTTAGCTTAGCGTGGGGAGGAGCCTGGAGGCCCTTACTGGGCAACCACAGTCTCAGGGACCTCCTGTTGCTTTGTGGGCAAAAGGATGGATTATGGGGAAACAATGGCCTACATCAGCACCTAGCCCGGGGCAGGCCTTTCCCAGAGTTTGCGGGAATTTGGTGCCCCCGAATCAGGCACGCCTGTGAGTGGAGGTGAGGAAGCATCCTGTGTGGCTTCTGGTGTCTCCTGGGGCCCTCAGAGACTGCTCCCAT
>NW_027774842.1:0-292 GCF_054177405.1 Leptonychotes weddellii | reverse complement strand
CTAACTACACTCTTTGAAGTCCTTAACAGACGAAGGAAAGCAATATTTGGGAAAAATATAATTAATAAAAGTGAATTACTGGGTATAATTGGAATGTCATACTCTATATGGAGACTCTACCTCCCTTATAATACCCTTGGAGTACTTGTTCATACATTAAGCCACAAAGAAAATCTCTATAATATCCTTAAAACAGAAAGAGAACTGAGTACAATCTCTGATCACAATACTTTAAAATTATAAGTTCATATGTAGTGACAATAAACCCAACTTTCAAGAATTTTTTTTTTTT
>NW_027774841.1:0-292 GCF_054177405.1 Leptonychotes weddellii | reverse complement strand
TGGAATATGACTGTAAAGATGAAAATTATAAAAGATTTTTTAAAAGGAATTGATAAGATAAGAAGTTGTTTGAAAAAAGAAAGAAGAGGATTTAAAAAAAAAAAGGGAGAGAATGTGATCAGGCAGGAGACTAGAACAAAGCCATACACTAGAGATTTAGGGTATATTTTGATCTGTTAGAAGAAACTGTATCTCAAAATTTTAAACAGAGAACAATTTATATATATATATATGCCAAAAATAAAGGTAACTACTCTGATGGGATAGAATATGCTTCTAAAAATGAAAAATA
>NW_027774840.1:0-3704 GCF_054177405.1 Leptonychotes weddellii | reverse complement strand
TCCAGCTGAATTCCTGAGAGGAGACGAAATCCAGGTCTCCTACTCCTCCGCCATCTTGCTCCGCCCCTGTTTGTGTCATTCTTACATTCTATACCCCAGCCCTGTTCTCTGTCCTCACCCACCGTTTTGGTCACAATATTCCTCGCTCCTTCCACATACTGGCTGCCAACCTCTATGTAGCCATCCCTCCTGCACTCAATCCAATCATCTATGGGGTGAAGACCAAGCAGATTCAGGAAAAAATCATCCTACCCTTTTTCCCTTAAGGGAACCAGTGACATGAGACTGAGAGCTTGGGAAAGGAAACAGGTAACTATATTGACTTTAGTATGCATTTCATTTTTTCTACAGCTAAAATATTTACAATGGTGATTTAAATACCATTTAGGTATTTAAATAAATTTAAATTTAGGTGATGAAATCCTAAAAGTTTTCCATGTGTTGGAGGAATCAGTAAGACAAGGTAAGGAAGTAGATGTAAAGAAGGGCAACAAAAAAAGTTGAAGAAGATATGTCTGATTGAAAAGATAGACCAGAGGGAAATTTCTATTTCATTTTGGGATAGATTTCCAAGACTTACAGGATAGAATATTGATCGTATATAATGTGGATAAAAAAAATAGAATATTATTCTTAATTAACAGGTTAAAAGAGATGACTAAAGGTCTAACAATTTGAGATATCTTTGTTGGATACTTTCCAGATGAAAGTTGGTAACATTAACAGCAAATGATTACCCTCCTTAGGAATCATCCAGGAAGATTAATCATCTAAAAGCATGGTTCTCAAACATTGATGAGTATCAAAATCACCTGGGGAATTTGATAGAAATGCAAAGTCCCAGGTTCTATCCTACTTCAATGGGTCTCTGTGTTCTTTGACTGTTCTCTAGGTGATTCCGATACCTAAGAAATCTTGGATCCTTCCAAATCAGAAAAGTCCTGGTCCTTTGAAATACCCATAGACTTGGTTCTTCTAGTAATTTCCTGGGCTTGGAAGTAACATAGCTCCCTTTTATGCTCCCAATAACTGCCTCTTGCTTAGTATTAGTGATCCATCTTAAAGAACTAGAGAAATAATCCCTGAAAGTATAGTCTTAGTGATCCATCTTAAAATTCCATAACTGTAAGTCTCATATCATCAAAATATATTATCAATTACCTCTACTTATTGTAGTCTTTGAAGGATTTCACTTCTGGCACAAAAAATTCTTGTCATGATTGTTGGTTATTTTAATAAACACAGAGATGACACATTAATTACTCTGTGTGGTATTCTTTAAAGATAGCCACAGTACTATATTCCATCTTCCATGCTTTTCTGCAGTGTGAACTTGCCATTCCCACATTACAGTTGGAGTCTAATTCTACTTATCTTGAATCTGTTGTTAAACAGAGGGGTTCCATGATAAACAGAATTCAGTGAAAGTGACATTCTGAGCCTTCTGAGGTTAGACCACAAAAATCTTTGCAGCTTCCACTTGGGTCTCTTGAAATGATTTATCTTGGTATGCTCCTTCTTGGAACCCAAATACTGAGCTACAAGTATCCCGAGCAAATGGAGAAGCCATGTCTAAATATTTTGGTGGATGACCTAAGTTGAGATCCCAGCCAACCGTCCACAACAACTACCAGTCATGTTGAGACTTCAGGTATCTGTAAGCTCAACTGGCATCTCTCTGTAATGTATGAGAGACTCAAAGAGAGAACTACCCAACCAATTGAAGTTAAGTCATAGAACCACAAGAAGTAATAACTTGCTGTTTTAAGCTAATAAACTTGGGGATGGTTAGTTATGCAGCAATAGATAAATGATGCAGAAATTGGTAACAGAAAGTGAGGTGCTGGTGTAGCAAAAACCTAACACAGGTAGCATTAGCTTTGGCATAGGCAGCAAGCAAAAGCTGAAAAGACCTTGAAGAAGCTGTAAATGGAGGTCAAAGACAGTGAGAAAATTATTATTTGAGGCTGGAGAAAAAGGTATAGGTACCAGATAGTTGTAGGAAGTTTGAAAATACCATAACTTGGAAAGTAGAAAATAATTAACTAATGCATTTGGCCAAGGAGATTTTGAAGCGGAGTACTGAACATATCAACATTATTTTTATGCCACAGATGATAAGGTACAGATAGATGTAAGCTACAGTGAAATTATTCAGTGTTCAAGCATAACTTAGAGTAAATACAAAGGAGTCATAGCTGGCTGAAATCAAATAAAAAAGAAATCTCTTCCCTCCCCATCCTCTCCAAATGACAAAAGACTCTCAAAAGAAAAAAAAAAATGTCCTCAGGGTGTAATATCATCTCTAGGATGAGACTATAAAGTCCTTTGCTAAGAGTAGAGAAATATTTAAGGGTATGCCTAATTAATCTTTTCAATTAGATAAAGAAGTTTCTAGGAATCTTAAGGAAATTGTCCCAGAGAACCATAACTTTCAGGCAAAATCAGATAGGGAGCAAACTAGAGGTATGATTTTTTTCTAATGGAATAAACCCCTAAAGGATTCATAAAGAACCACAATTTTTAAGAGAAATGTACAGAGGTAAGCACCATCAGCTTCAACTAAAAGGGACAGAGTTAATACAAAATGAAAAGGGGACTTTGGGTCTCCAACTTCATTAGGTAGGAAGCAGATGAAGAAAAGTACTCAGATGTAAACACAGGGCACTACTCAATGAGAAGCAAAGATGACACAGAATATAAAGCCAAGTGCCCAGAGGTTAGACAAAAGCCATGAAAAATCATTTCCAGGAAGCAGGATTGGGTCCTTATTAAGAAACTGGTGATATTAATCTCTGGCTGGATTTTAGAAACTCTAATGGACTAGTGACTGTAATATGACTCTCCCAATATTTTACATGAGTATCAATTGCAGCTCTCCATCTCAGCATCACCAGAGTGTGTTGGCTGTGTAGATTGCAGATTTCTTTCTCATTTCTTTACTTCACAGGTTTTCAGATTGAAAGGAACTGCATTCAGGAATCTGCATACAAGGAACTGAACCGGAGGAGCCCTGATTTAGAGGCTGATTCACACTTGGTCCTGATTTAGAGGCTGAGATCCTGGACTTTGAACTAGTCCCATAATGGGAATGAGACCTTGGGATCTTAGGGAAGAGGTGAATGTATTTTGTTTTTATTTTTGTTTTTTGTTTTGTTTTGTTTTTTGTTTTGTTTTGTGAATGTTTTTGTATGTAAAAGGAGATTGGTGTTATTGTGGCCTAGCGTGCACTGTTGCAGGTTTTATTTTCCAAAGATGGCCTAAACAATATCATGCATCCTATACACTTTTCTGCAATATGATCTTGCTACTTCTCTAAGAGGTGTGGTGTAATTCCACTCCCCTCTTACCTGGGCTGGCCTTAGTGATGTCCTTGAAAAAAAAGAATGTAATAGATATGACATTTCAGGATATCCAAGGCTGGATTATAAGAACCCTTACTTCTTCTTCATTGGTATTTTTGGATAGATATTTGCATTTTGGGACATTCTCCCTAGAACACAGCCACCATACTGTGAGAATCCCAGACCGCATGGAGAGTTCATGTGCTTAACAGCTTGGCGGAGCTACTAGTTAACAGCTAGAATTAATTGAATTAATTGCATCAGTTACTTAGAAGTAACTGCAGGGCGCCTGGGTGGCTCAGTTGGTTAAGCGACTGCCTTCGGCTCAGGTCATGATCCTGGAGTCCCAGGATCGAGTCC
>NW_027774839.1:0-292 GCF_054177405.1 Leptonychotes weddellii | reverse complement strand
GTTGTTCAGATGATCAAAATATACCTGATGTATTTGGTCTTTATCCAGTTCCTGGAAATGCTTCTGAGCCAGAAAGGTGACATGGTCTTAATGAAGGTGACTTTGGGACCCCACCCCAGGGCGGGGCGGGCTGCCAGGAGGACCAACCTTGTGATCAGAGGTTGGAAGGTTCAGCCCCATCCCTGACCTCTGGGGAGAGGATGCAGGTTGACTCCGCCAGTGGCCAATGATTTCATCAATCCTGGCTACGCAATGAAGCCTCCATAAAAACCCAAGAGGTCAGCTTTTTGGT
>NW_027774838.1:0-292 GCF_054177405.1 Leptonychotes weddellii | reverse complement strand
TCTTTGTCTATAATCCATCTCTCATCTGTATCCCTCTATCATCTATTTATCTATCATCTATCTATCTATCCATCCATTATATCTATCATATCCATCTATCTATCTACCTATCTATCTACCTTCTATATGTAATGTTCATCCATCCTCTTAGCTATTTATATGCCTGTCCATCTTTCCATTAGTCTATTTTAAAAGAACAATGATTTTTATATTTTTTTTGTAAAAAGACATAGGTTTATTATAAGGCAGTCAAGTGACTCAGAGCTGACAGAAGATAAAGTAAAGATTCCAC
>NW_027774837.1:0-292 GCF_054177405.1 Leptonychotes weddellii | reverse complement strand
CTTCAAGATCACATTCATCAGAATGTCAGCTCATGGGTTAGTGTTTTTTCAGACCTGTGTTATTCTTAGAAAGTTTGAAGTATTGCCCAAAATACATGAGCATCAGTGCTGTCAGAACTTCTATAGTATATGAAAGTGCCAACAAACCAGCAAAAACAAAAACAAAACAAAAAACGCACACCTGACTTCATGAACAGTTCAATCAATTTCACCTATAGGCCATACTTTGAAAAATGACAGGTCAGAGTCACCAACCTTGATTATGGAACATGGTCTCTCATTTGGGAAGGTT
>NW_027774836.1:0-292 GCF_054177405.1 Leptonychotes weddellii | reverse complement strand
GGTCAGTGAGAAAGATGAGGTGGTACACACACACACACAGTGGAATATTATTCAGTTGTCAAAAAGAATGAAATCTTGCTATTTGCAATGACGTGAATGAAACTACAGTGTATTATGCTAAGTGAAATGAGTCATAGAAAGAAAAATACCATATGATATCACTCATATGTGGAATTTAAGAAAGAAAACAGATAGACATTGGGGAGGGTATGTGCTATGGTGAGCGCTGTGAATTGTATAAGACTGTTGAATCACAGACCTGTACCTCTGAAACAAATAATACATTATATGT
>NW_027774835.1:0-292 GCF_054177405.1 Leptonychotes weddellii | reverse complement strand
TGTGTATATTATTGAAATTGGTGGTTTTTTGTGGGGTGATAAATACCCAATAATAAAATCATTGGGTCATAAGGTATTTCTATTCTTAATTTTCCGAGGAACCTCCATAATGTTTCCCACAGTGAGTATAACAATTTACATTCTCACCAACAGTGCAAGGGGGGTCCTTTTTCTCCACATCTTCTCAATGTGTTACTTTCTGTCATTTTGATTTTAGCCATTCTAACTGGTGTAAGGTAACATCTCAGTGTGGTTTTGATTTGCATTTCCCTGTTGATTCATGATGTTGAGT
>NW_027774834.1:0-292 GCF_054177405.1 Leptonychotes weddellii | reverse complement strand
TCACACTGACAGAGTTCTGGAGAAACGAGAATTCATCTTTTTTAAACCAACAATTTGCTTAAGTGTTTGAAAAGTACATATTAAAATCAAATTCTTGATTTTTTTTTGGACAGAGTAGGTTCATTCTGGTGAGCTGTTGGGTGGAGGAGAGTATAACGAATAGCGATTCTCTGGGAGATGAGCTCCTGCATTCTAGTCCTTGGTTATGTGTGTTGGGCAGTTGACGTTTCCACGTGGAAGAACAACAGCCACATTCTGGAACAATCACCCCAGTGTCACTAAGAACTGTAAG
>NW_027774833.1:0-292 GCF_054177405.1 Leptonychotes weddellii | reverse complement strand
TGGAGAGAGAAGAGCCATCTCTGAGGGCATTTGAGCCATCCTGGTAAAGGAGGTGGACTTTAGTCATAGCCCCACAGACCCATTTCATAGTGATCACTAGTCATTCATGCCATGTTCTTGCAGCCCTGGAGGACGAATATATTAAAGTCTGTGCTACTCATTCTGAAGAAAGAACTTACCTGAAAGGATGACGACTTCTTCTTCTTCTTCTCCTTCCTCTCCTCCTTCTTCTTTTCTTCTTCTTCTTCTTCTTCTTCCTCTTCCTCTTCCTCCTCTTCCTCCTCTTCTTTCT
>NW_027774832.1:0-292 GCF_054177405.1 Leptonychotes weddellii | reverse complement strand
TTTCCAACCAGAAATCAGGATTGTTATGTAAAATTGATTTTAAACTTTCCTTAAAAAAAATGTCAGGCCAAGTAAAATACTTGGGAATTTGGCCTTCAGTCAGTGTCTCTGATTAAAGATTACAATGAATTGTTTTGCCTTTGGTTTTGCACTGGCTCTGATGGGGTTTTGGAGGTGAGGGGATCCCAGACAGAGGAGGTGAGCATGTGGTCTGTGTGCAGTGCCCCCTGCAGGAGATGAGACTCCAGAAAAACACAGGAGACCTCCTTCCAAAGCTCAAGTCCATGGCCTT
>NW_027774831.1:0-292 GCF_054177405.1 Leptonychotes weddellii | reverse complement strand
TTTCGTTTGGTTCAAGCCAATACTCTTCCTGTACTACCAATTCTCCTCCATGCGTCCACGGGGCCAGGCGTGCTTCATGAAGTGAGAGCCCTGATGCGGGGCTTGGAGTCTTAGCTTTAATCTTAATTCCTCTTGTGTGACTTTATGCAAGTTACCGAAATCTCTTCTTCCTTCTCTGAACAGCATCCTGAGTCCCCCGGGCTCTGGCTGTGTTCATACAGCCCCCCCACAGTCTCATCCAGAGGCAAAGTGGATAAATCAGGCTTTCTCAAACAAATGCCATACCAAAAAG
>NW_027774830.1:0-292 GCF_054177405.1 Leptonychotes weddellii | reverse complement strand
GACTTAACCTGTTGTGTGATCACAAGGGGACAGACTCGGGCTAGAGCTGGCTGGGAGACGGATCCCCACATGTGTGCTGGGGGCTCCGCGTCCGGCCGTAACCCTCCCCGCGCCTCCAGCGAAGCCACAGAGACAGCAATGATGTTGGGAAGTAGAGGCAGCGGAAGGAGGCCCGGCTGGCCTGGGTACAAGTCCAGCCCCCCCCCCCTCCCCGCCCAGACTCACTGGGCAACCGGGCAGGTCCTGGGCCTCCCTCAGACTCAGTTTCCCTGGTGTGTGCGAGGCTGGCAGG
>NW_027774829.1:0-3704 GCF_054177405.1 Leptonychotes weddellii | reverse complement strand
TTATGTTAATCCCCATACATTACATCATTAGTTTTAGATGAAGTGTTCCATGATTCATTGTTTGTGCATAACACCCAGTGCTCCATGCAGAATGTGCCCTCCTCAATACCCACCACCAGGCTAACCCATCCTCCCACCCCCCTCCCCTCTAGAACCCTGTTTGTTTTTCAGAGTCCATCGTCTCTCATGGTTCGTCTAGATTTCTGATATGTACTGAATATAAGTTTATTTTATTTTTTTATTATGTTGTTAGCCACTGTATAGTACATCATTAGTTTTTGATTTAGTTTTGATTAATGATTCATTAGTTGCATATAACACCCAGTGCTCATCCCTAGTACCCATCACCCCATTACCCTATCCCCCCAACCCCCTCCCCTCTGAAACCCTCAGTTTGTTTCCCAAGGTCCATAGTTTCTCATGGTTCATCTCCCTCTTTGATTTCTCCCCCTTCAGATTTCTCTCCCTTCCCCTATGGTCCTCCATGCTATTGCTTATGTTCCACATATGAGTGAAACCATATGATAATTGTCATTCTCTGCTTGACTTACTTCACTTAGCATCTCCTGCAGTTCCATCCATATGGATGCAAATGGTAAGTATTCATCCTTTCTGATGGCTGAGTAATATTCCATTGTATATATAAACCACATCTTTATCCATTCATCTGTTGAAGGACATCTCGGCTCCTTCCACAGTTTGGCTATTGTGGACATTGTTCCTATGAATATTGGGGTGCATGTTCCCCTTCTTTTCACTACATCTGTATCTTTGGGGTAAATGCCCAGGAGTGCAATTGCTGGGTCATAGGGTAGTTTTGTTTTTAACTTCTTGAGAAACCTCCATACTGTTTTCCAGAGTGACTGTACCAGCTTACTTTTCCACCAACAGTGTAAAAGGGTTCCCCTTTCTCCACAACCTCTCCAACATTTGTTGTTTCCTGTTTTGTTAATTTTGGCCATTCTAACTGGTGTAAGGTGGTATCTCATTGTGGTTTTGATTTGTATTTCCCTGATGGCTAGTGATGTTGAGCATTTTTTCATGTGTCTGTTAGCCATTTGTATGTCTTCTTTGGAGAAGTGTCTGTTCATGTCTTCTGCCCATTTTTTTTGACTGGGTTATTTGTTTTTTGAGTGTTGAGTTTGAGAAGTTTTTTATAGATCCTGGATATCAGCCCTTTATCTGTAGTGTCAGTTGGCAAATATCTTCTCACATTCTGTGGGTTGCCTTTTAGTTTTGTTGACTGTTCCCTTTGCTGTGCAGAAAGTTTTTATCTTGATGAGGTCCCAAAAGTTCATTTTCATTTTTGTTTCCCTTGCCTTTGGAGACATGTCTTGAAAGAAGTTGCTGTGGCCGATGGTAAAGAGGTTATTGCCTATGTTCTCTTCTAGGATTTTGATGGATTCCTGTCTCACATTTATGTCTTTCATCTATTTTGAGTTTATCTTGTGTATGGTGTAAAAGAATGGTCCAGTTTCATTCTTCTGAATGTGGCTGTCCAATTTTCCCCGCACCATTTATCGAAGAGACTTTTTTCCATTGGATATTTTTTGCTGATTTGTCAAAGATTAGTTGACCATAGAGTTGAGGGTCCATTTCTGGAGTCTCTTATCTGTTCCATTGGTCTATGTGTCTATTTTTGTGCCAATACCATGCTGTCTTGGTGATCACAGCTTTGTAATATAGCTTGAAGTCAGGCATTGTGATGCCCCCAGCTTTGTTTTTCTTTTTCAACATCCCCTTGGCAATTCAGTGTGTTTTCTGGTTCCCTACAAATTTTAGGATTGTTTGTTCCAGCTCCTTAAAAAATGACTATGGTATTTTAATAAGGATGGCATTGAAGGTGTAGATTGCTCTAGGCAGGATAAACATTTTCACAATGTTTATTGGAAGAATAAATAAAATAAATAAATAAATAAATAAATAAATAAATAAATAAAAAATAAATAATAAATAAATAAAATAAAATAAATTCCATCTTTTAGTGCCTTCCTCAATTTCTTTCATAAGTGTTCTGTAATTTCTAGAGTATAGATCATGTATCTCTTTGGTTAGCTTTATTCCTAGGTATCTTATGGTTTTTGGTGCTATTGTAAATGGAATTGATTCCTTAATTTCTCTTTCTACAGTTACATTGTTAGTGTATAGAAAAGCAACTGATTTCTGTGCACTGATATTTTATCCTGCCACATTGCCAAATTACTGTATGAGTTCTAGTAATTTGGAGGGGGGAGTCTTTTGGGTTTTCCACATAAAGTATCGTGTCATCTGTGAAGAGAGTTTGGCTTCTTTGCCAATTTGGATGCCTTTTATTTATTTTTGTTGTCTGACTGCTGAGGCCAGGACTTCTAGCACTATCTTGAACAATAGTGGTGAGAGTGGACATCCCTGTCGTGTTCCTGACCTTAAGGGAAAAGCTCTCAGCTGTAATATAAAATTATTGTCTTTCTATATGCAAACAAAAAATATAAATTGAAAAGTATACCATTTTGGAATAGCATGGAGGACATTAGGAGAAGGAAGGGAAAAATGAAGGGTGGGGACTTGGAGGGGGAGATGAACCATGAGAGACTATGGACTCTGAGAAACAAACTGAGGGTTTTAGAGGGGAGGGGGTGGAGGGATGGGTTAGCCCAGTGATGGGTATTAAGGAGAGCACATACTGCATGGAGCACTGGGTGTTATGCACAAACAATGAATCATGGAGCACTACATCTAAAACTAATGATGTAATGTATGGGGATTAGCATAACAATAAAAATTAAAAAAAAACAAAACTAATGATGTTTGTATGGTGACTAACATAGCATAATAAAATTTTTTAAAAAGTATACTATTTTATATAGTCCAAAAATATCTAAGTAGAAAACAACCAACAGAAAATTAGAAAAATTAAAACACTTCATTGTGCATTATTAAAACATAAATAGATGAGATATGTACAATGTTCACAAATTAGAAGGCCTAATATTCAAAGAAATTATACAAAATTGATTTCTAGGTTAAATGCAATCACAAATTCCCAACAATTTTTTCTTATGTGGAACTGGATGAGCTGATTTTAAAATTTGTATGGGAGAAGTGGTTGTGCAAGAGCTGCTGCACACCTAGCAGAGCCTTTGTCCAGACAGCAGCATGAGATGCCCTGAGCTCTCTGCCTCCCCGATCAAGTTTTTTAATGAATTGGTTTACACTTGGAGGCCAGAAGTGTTCTGTTATCTGGGACTCACTGCTACAGGACGTGGTATTTACAATGGATCTTCATACCAAGAACACCGGTGGAACTCCCACGTTCAACATCACTGTCACCGTGACTGCCAAGATGCTAGTCCTGCTGTTGGGCAAAGAAGGTGTCCACGGTAGTATGATCAACAAAAAATGTTATGAAATGTCCTCCCACCTACAGCATTCCCAGTACTGACCTCGTCTCATCCTTTCCCCCAACACTCCCCACTGCTTTTGCACCCCTTTCCTTCACACACACACACACACACACACACACACATTTTTAAATTTTTTGTGGCCTGCATCATTACCCCATGCCCCTTATAGGTGCCAAAACCACATGGACTAGGGGCTTGGGGCTGGATGTATGGACACCTGCCCTAACCATGCCCTCCTGTGTGTGGTTGGAAAACTTTTTTGTGTTGGGGGTTCTTTCTCAGAATAAAAAAAACTTTATTTTTTTATTTTTTTATTTTTTT
>NW_027774828.1:0-292 GCF_054177405.1 Leptonychotes weddellii | reverse complement strand
GGGATCGATAAAAGCAGTTTTCAAAACACATGAGTTTCAATGAGTACCATTGAAATATTTATAAAAAAAATAAGGAAAATACTGCAATTATTTGTGGAGAAGAAGTTGCTTATGTTCTGAAATTTTATGTAATAACATTTTGGATCAAGCCCCAGAACATAGCGCTGCAGGTTAAAAGGATGAGTTCGACAGATGAATGGATAAAGAAGATGTGGTATATATACACAATGGAATATTATGCAGCCATCAAAAGGAATGAGATCTTGCCATTTGCAACGACGTGGATGGAACT
>NW_027774827.1:0-292 GCF_054177405.1 Leptonychotes weddellii | reverse complement strand
TTAAAACGCCCATATATCCATATTATTTAATGACTTCCTCTTTAGTGGATCGTCTTCTCACCTTCCTATACAAACACACGTGACAATTTATACCAACTCTCACCAGCCCAGGCAAACCTCCAAGCGTTTTCTTTAGTTTACACTTAAAACTATTTTTGAAAAAGTGATAGGTAAACAAGATTTAGAACTCACCAAAAAATAAAACAAAACAAAAACAAAAACACATTTTCTTTCCTGATCCTCACCTTGGGCAGTCTCCACAAGTAATCCTGAAAAGTTGCCAGGTCTTTTA
>NW_027774826.1:0-292 GCF_054177405.1 Leptonychotes weddellii | reverse complement strand
CCACGCTTCATTGCCTTCGTATAACACCCAGTGTTCCATGCAGTACGTGCCCTCCTTAATACCCATAACCGGGCTAACCCATCCCCCCAACCCCCTCCCCTCTAACACCCTCTGAATTACAAGAGTTCTTTATGTGTTCCGGATACAAGTCCATTGTCAGATATCTGGACTGTGAATGTTTTCACTCATTCTGTGGCTTTTTAGTTTTCTTGATGGTGTTTTTCAAAGGTCAGGTTTTAAATTATGATAACTTCCAATTAATCTTTGCCTTTTTCTTTTATGATTTGTGTGT
>NW_027774825.1:0-292 GCF_054177405.1 Leptonychotes weddellii | reverse complement strand
GTGATTTTCGCTCTTACCGTGCGTCTCAGTTTGGAGCAGCCCCTTCCAGGGCTCGGTGGCCATGTCTGGCTGACAATTGGCACCGGATCCGCTGGCTCAGTGTCCACATAAAGGGCGGAGGCTCCAGGTCACCACGGAGAATGGGAGGCTCTCCAGCACCAACCAGAGGCACAGGGGAACTGCACCCGAGGAGGCGAGCAGGTGAGAGCCTTCAGGGAAGGGGCGTCCACCCCTCCACAGGAGGGTGTCTTTCCAGCCCCAGCCTCAGCCTCAGTGGGAGCAGCGAGGGGCG
>NW_027774824.1:0-292 GCF_054177405.1 Leptonychotes weddellii | reverse complement strand
CGCCTGGGTGGCTCAGTTGGTTAAGCGACTGCCTTCAGCTCAGGTCATGATCCTGGAGTCCCTGGATCGAGTCCCGCATCCGGCTCCCTGCTTGGCAGGGAGTCTGCTTCTCCCTCTGACCCTCCCCCCTCTCATGTGCTCTCTCTCTCTCATTCTCTCTGTCTCAGATAAATAAATAAAATCTTTAAAAAAAAAAAAAGACAGTGCCTCTTTTTTAAATATATATAAAGATTTTATTTATTTGAAAGAAAGAAAGTGTGTGTGTGTGTACGTGTTGGGGGAAGGGAGAGTG
>NW_027774823.1:0-292 GCF_054177405.1 Leptonychotes weddellii | reverse complement strand
GCAGGCTCTCTGTGGAGCAGGGAGCTCGATGTGGGGAGCACAAGTGGGGAGAGGAGAAGCAGGCTCTCCGCAGAGCAGGGACCCCGATGTGGAGCTCGATCCCAGGACCCTGGGATCATGACCTGAGCTGAAGGCAGACGCTTAACTGACTGAGCCACCCAGGTGATCCACAAAAAATTTTTAACAAAATATTAGCAGATAGAATTCAGCAAGGTATAAAAAGAAGTATATACCACAAACAAGTGGAATTTATTACTGGAATAAATCAATCCATGTAATAGAATATTAATAG
>NW_027774822.1:0-292 GCF_054177405.1 Leptonychotes weddellii | reverse complement strand
GGAGTCATGAGAAAGGCTTCCTGAAGAAAGTACTCCTCAGGTAATTTTTCTTTTCCTTAAAGCAGGCATTCAAGCTTCTTTTCCTTGCTCACATGTCCACACAGCTCCATTTAATTTCAGATAAAACAAATAGAAGTTCGATATAGTACTTTCTCACAGCTGAATTGAATTATCTTAGGTAAGACTTTTCAAACTGAGGAAAGTATGCCATTCACTCACAGCAAGGGGAAAAATATATATATATATCTGTAGTTTCTTCTTAAGCTGCTTTTTTTTTTTTTATTCTTATGTT
>NW_027774821.1:0-292 GCF_054177405.1 Leptonychotes weddellii | reverse complement strand
GAGGGTGGGACCTTATTCCATGATCTGCACCTGTGGGAGGTGATTCCATGTGGGGCCATGGAAGCGAAGCTTTGCTCTGAGTTGGGTGTTACGTTCCCGTGGGAAGCAAGGCTCGTTCTATGACTGGGTACGTTAAAGAAAGGTTACAGGAAGGGGAGAGCAGACAGGGGTTGTCCCTGGTACTGGTAAAGCCGCAGCAGGAGCCACTCTCCTTGGCTGGGGTGGGGTGGTTGGTACTTCGTGGCTTAATGGTGCTCAGGTTGGACCTGTTATCGGGCATGAGGCCCCAGCG
>NW_027774820.1:0-292 GCF_054177405.1 Leptonychotes weddellii | reverse complement strand
GTGCTGGTCCGTTGATCTAGTTGAACGAATGCTTTCTGCTCCACGGTGGCCTCTTTGCAGAATGACCAGGAAGCTGGAGCTCATCGACACCTCTCTGAAATTGGCTTCAGATCTGATGTTTCTTTTCCATTGTATGGTGGTAACCTCCCCATGCTTGGGAAGTAGGCCTTTCTGGAGATATCCAAGAGTTACCCAAAGAACTAGTTTGGTTGAGTAAGGTAGGTGTTCACTGACCATTTCTATTACAGACTAAGTGACTTGAAGGGCTGATGCCAGCTTGGTGTGGCCGCCG
>NW_027774819.1:0-292 GCF_054177405.1 Leptonychotes weddellii | reverse complement strand
TCCCTTTCTGAGCAGGTCAGTGAAGCTCAGAGGGAGGAACTGCAAGGGGTTGGCAGATGTCTGGGCGAGAAGGGAGGTTGGGTAGAGACTTGCCGGGGGAGATACGGTGCTGGCATGAGCTGACTGCTTCTGAGAAGGCATTAACTCTCAACTGCACTGAGCGATAGAAGGTACCCAGGATTCTCTTTACAATGGCTTCTTCACAACCAAGTGGGTGGGCTAACTTTCCGTCTGGCTGGCTGCCTAAGGTCACATGCAGGGGATGTGGATCTAGATGATGGAGGGCAGAAAG
>NW_027774818.1:0-3704 GCF_054177405.1 Leptonychotes weddellii | reverse complement strand
GCATTGACATCTTCACAATATTTGTTCTTCCAATCCACGAGCATGGGATGTTTTTCCATTTCTTTGTGTCTTCCTCAATTTCTTTCATGAGTATTTTATAGTTTTCTGAATACAGATTTTTTGTCTAAAAGAGGATGCCTTTTTAAGAGTCATTTGTATGCTTTTAGTTCTCCCACTAGAAAAAAATACCTAATAATTCATATTCATATATTTTTACATGGTAAAGACCAGACTGTATAAACAATTTTATTCTTGTTTTCACTTAATATCCTATGTGTTTCCTCACACCATTCCAACCCCTTTAAAAACAGGACTTCTTGGGGCACCTGGGTGGCTCAGTCAGTTGGGCATCCGACTCTTGATTTTGGCTCGGGTCTTGATGTTGGTGTCGTGAGTTTGAGCCCCACATTGGGTTCCATGCTGGGTGTGGATTCTGCTTAAGAAAAAACAAACAAAAAAACAACCAGGGATTTCTTATTGGAGGCACAACTCTGTCACAAGGATGTCTCAGAATTTGCAAAAACTTCCCATATTTTGCTGTGATCAATGTAATTTCTGATTTCCAAAGTTGAGAATTATAAATAATGGTCTGATTCATGCCCTTCAAAAATAAACTGATGGTCTCCCTCAAGTTTAGACTTTAGTGCTATTTTGCCATTTCTGCTGTTGCAATGAATGGATCAAGGAATCTAAATTTGTAAAGCTTTTCTTCATTCTTCACAAATGCCAAACCAAATTAGACGGTTTATCCAGGCAACCTGGCCTGGGACATTTGTGTAGGGTTTTAAGTTCTGAACGAATGCAGACATTACAGACAAATTGCCGATATGTGGTCACTCTTCAACCTCTTTATTCATATCTTGCACTTCCTTCCAGTTTCTAGCCATTTTGCTTTTCATTTAAAACCTAAAAGGCAACCTATTAATCAAGCACACAGAAATGTAGAGGCCCTGGGAATGATTGTGTGACCTGAGGATAAAGATTCCCTTATGGCCTTTCCAGCGTGGGTGGGCCACACAGTTTACAGGGCATTTGCGGCTCCTGGTGACAATCTGGAAGGTGTTCTGACCCTCAACGATCTAATTCACTGCAATTCCACTGTCTCTTGCAATCCAGACTTCTCTCTAATGGAAGGCCATTCTCCCCCAACTTTCTTCTAATTCCATGGCCTGTGAGGTCATTTTGTTATCTTTTTCACCCCCATTGTAGATCCATTTCTGAAGGAAGCTGACTCTGAGACTCAGATTTCCATGCAGGAATTCTTTTGGGGAGTTCTCTTGGGATCCTATGTGGGAGAGTGAAAGAGGCAGATTGGACCTGGGGAGAATCTGGGCTGTGATTCACTTGTTACAGAGGACTCATCTGACCTAAGCCGGGGTAGCCCTGTGTCTCAAGTTGGGGCATGCATTTGGGCCTTCGTAGTCTGATATGGCATTCATTGCATGCAGGCTGTCCCTGGATGGGACATTGACCTTGGTGAGGACATTTCTCAGGGAGGAGCTCAGTTCTGCACCAATAGCAGCTGACAATGTTGAAAGCTAGGAGGATGAGGGGCTTTGCGAGATATGCTCTGGCATCCATTATAACCCATGTTGTTGCAGGCACAAAGCTCCATTGCTTGGCCAGTTTCCATAAGAAATCTATCCATGAAAAGTATTTAGTGAGTATAATTTAATTGGGTTTTGGAGATTGTAGGGAGTGGTCTTCCCACCATTTCCTTGGCCCAGTTCCTTCTCGCTCCACTCCCCCAATTCTGTCCTCATCTCTCTCTCTCAGAATCCTCCTTCTTCACTGTCCTTCTCTTACGCAAAGCAGAATATGGCCCTTTCTATCTCAGAAGCCAAACACCAGTCTGAAAGGGGATAGAGCATGAGGGCTTGACCCCTTCCAGTAAACTGGCCTACCTGATCCCTCCAATTTGCCTGGCAGACTCAGGCCTTCCCATTGTCATGGCCCAGTAAGGCTTTCTTCTTTCCTTTTAGCATTTTCTTGCAGCACCTACCTCCTTTTGACCCAGGCATTCAGGCCCTTGCCGTCTGGAGGTTCCCCTCCAGCCTATCTCTAACCACACTTTCCTCCCAAGGACAAGGAGTCTGCAGGGCCGAGGAATGTGCCTACCCAGAGCCCCTACACCTTCTTTGAGACCAAGCAGCAGGTATCTAGATATATTAGTTCCCTATTGTTACTGCACCAAATTATAACAAACTGAGTGGCTTAAACCAACTCAGATTTATTGTCTCACAGTCTGGGAGTCAGAAGTCTCAGGTGGGTCTCACTGGACTAAAACCAATGTGTTGGCAGAGCTGGGTTTCTTTCTAGAGGCTCTAGGGGAGAATGTGTTTCCTTGCTTTTTTCCAGCTTTTAGAGGCCCCCTGCATTCCTCATATCCCCTTCTAGCTTCAAAGCCAGGAGTTGCTGGTGAGGCTTTCTCACATTGAAATGCTCTTAGACTTCTGCCTCCCTTGTGACTACATGAGGCCCATCTAGATAATTCAGGCTAATCTTAGTTTAAGGTCAGTTAATAAGCAACCTTAATTCCGTCTGCAACCTTACTTCTCGCCTGTCAAGTGACATAACATGTTCACGAGTTCTGGATATTTGGGTGTGCACAACTTCGAGAGGCCATCATTCTGCCCACCACACCTGGACTCCAGGATCCTCCCCCTAAACAGACCTAAGCCCATCTGGTCTGTCCTCTGAATGCAGACCCATTATCAGTGAAAGCTCCCTAGGACCGAGGGGGGAAGAGAGGTCACACTGTGGTTACCTTGTTGTCCTGAACATTTGAGTCATTATGAAAAGCAAACCCATTATGTTTATTCTGATGTTGCTAGAACATTTCCAGGGTACAAAGAATGTATCTGTGGTAAGCCAGGGTACTTGTTCTGAGCCACAAAACCTCGTAGCAAACCTCAGTGACTCTCAATCTTGCCACCCGGAAGAGCCACATAATGAGTTTCTCTGAAGTGACAAGTGTCCAGGTAGCCAAAGCAGGAAATAAACGGGTTTTGGTGTTAAATGATCAGAAGAGGAGGGGACCGAAGACAGTCTCCAGAGTCTGAGCATCTCCATCTTCTGGCTCTAAGAATTTGACGCCTTTCTTGTTCTGGAAATTAGTTAAAAGTTGATTTGTTGGGTCTTCCCTTTATCCTCAAAACTGCGCTGCTGTGCCCCAGGTAACTTTGCAAAGCCCGCTGCCGTGTGGGTGCAGCTGCGAAGCCCGGGGATTCACCTTCCTGTCTTTGCTTATTTCATTAGGTTTGCTCTCCTGTGATTCTTCGTGATTGGGCTGAGCAGCTCCCAGAGTGAAATCTTAACCTTTTTGACTCTTACCCTTCCCTTCCCCCAAGGAAGCCCTTGTTCCCTTATACTTCAATTTTTGTGGGACGCTTAAAATAAAACACTCTTGGCGGAGCAAGATGGCGGAGGAGTAGGAGACCTGGATTTCGTCTCCTCTCAGGAATTCAGCTGGATAGGGATCAAACCATTCTGAACACCTACAAACTCAACAAGAGATCGAAGAAAAGAAGAGCAACAACTCTCTCATCAGAAAAGCGACCACTTTCTGGAAGGTAGGATGTGCGGAGAAGTGAATCTGAGGCGATACTCGGGAGGATAGACGGCGGGGGAGGGGCCTCCGTCGGCCGCTTCTGGCAAGTGATAGAACCACGGAGCACAAAATCGGAACTTTTAAAAGTCTGCTC
>NW_027774817.1:0-292 GCF_054177405.1 Leptonychotes weddellii | reverse complement strand
GCAGACCGGTAGTGGAGGGGAAAGGATTCTAGGGCAGCCCCCGGGGCGGAAACCCAGAGCGGAGGGGTAGCTCAGGTGAACTGGGAGCGGCTGGCAATTTTAGAAGCACAAAGGGCAGAGACGGCCCTGACCTGGAGGCAGGACTGGGGGCGCCGTGGAGGGGCTCACAACCCAGGATGCTGCAGTTTATAGCAGTACAGACAGAAACGGAGACAATGTAGCCTGGAGAGCCCACTGAAGAACAGACTGAGGTCTCTCTGCTCTGAGACAGAGGGTTGGAAACGGTCTCTTC
>NW_027774816.1:0-292 GCF_054177405.1 Leptonychotes weddellii | reverse complement strand
GGGATCAAGCTCCGTGTCAGGCTCCATGCTCAGCAGGGAGTCGGCTTCTCTCTCCCTCCCTCTCTCTCTGCCCCTCCCTCTGCTTGTGTTCTCTCTCTCTCTCTAATAAATAAATAAATCTTTTAAAAAAATTATTATATTTTCAGGAACCATAAAGGATATATACAGTTTATAACGTTGCTGATCATTATGGAAGCCAATACTCATATGTGGCCATGGAGTGCCTGAAATGAGGCTGTCCAATTTGAGATGTCCTGTAGGATAGATGTATTCCAGAGCTCAAAGTTCTAAT
>NW_027774815.1:0-292 GCF_054177405.1 Leptonychotes weddellii | reverse complement strand
TATAGCTTTTATAATGGAAGATGATGTCATGTCATTTATAATAGTGAAAATTTAGAAATCTCTAACATGGTCAACAATAGGAGGATGTGAGGCGGGGAGGAGGAGCAAGATGGCAGAGGAGTAGGAGACCTAAATTTTGTCTGGTCCCAGGAATTCAACTAGATAGGGATCAAACCATTCTAAACACCTATAAACTCAACAGGAGATCAAAGAAAAGAATAGCAGCAACTCTCAGGACAGAAAAGCGACCACTTTCTGGAAGGTAGGATGTGCAGAGAAGTGAATGTAAGGC
>NW_027774814.1:0-292 GCF_054177405.1 Leptonychotes weddellii | reverse complement strand
CCCTCCCCAACATGGGTGAGGGATCATCCATTCCGCTATGGGCCCCCAAGAGGACAAAAGGGAAAGGAAGGGCAAATTCACTCTTTTTGTTTGAGCTAGTGTATCAGTCTTCTCCTGCCCTTGGATATCAGTGCTCCTGGTTCTTAGGCCTTCAATATAGGCAAGACTTAACAACCAATTTCTCCCCTGGTTCTCAAGCCTTTGGACCTGGATTATACCACCAGCTTTCCTGGTTTTTCTGGCTTCCAGGTGGCAGATTGTGGGACTGACTTCCTGGCTTCCATTATTGTGT
>NW_027774813.1:0-292 GCF_054177405.1 Leptonychotes weddellii | reverse complement strand
TTAAAACTGTGCAGACTCCAAGTTTCCAAGCCTTCTGAGAGAAAATACACATACATCCATACACTCACATACACATGCACACACACGAATGAAAGAGGACTAAGGAGAGAAGAAGTAAACCTGCCATGACCTCAGTTTCCAATTTGTAAAATGAGAAAGCCAGACTAGAAGGTTCTCCAAAGCCGTTTCCTGCTCTAAGTGTAGCAGACATCTCAAATGCTGGACCTGTATAAGCCCTTTGTGGACAGGGAGATGAAGAACATGGGTTGCTCTCCAGCAAAACTTTAATTGC
>NW_027774812.1:0-292 GCF_054177405.1 Leptonychotes weddellii | reverse complement strand
GCTCGGAAGGGTGGTCTGGATGGGCAGAGCAGGTGGACAGAATGTCCATGAATCCCCAGCGAGTTACGGACCACAGGGAGGGGCCGTGTGCACGGCAAGAGAGCATGTGAAGGTACCCGTCCTCCGAGATGGGCAGGTGCTCAAGGGAGGGTCAGGGTCCCAGGGCAACACCCGGCCCAGGAGACAAGGAGCAAACGCATGAACATGGGCCCCTTGGGCAGGGACGCTGAGCTTCACAGGAGATATGAGCCCAGAGAGGACTCTGTCCCCTCAGGCAGCAGTGATGTCAAGG
>NW_027774811.1:0-292 GCF_054177405.1 Leptonychotes weddellii | reverse complement strand
TTTCTTTCTTTCTTTCTTTCTTTCTTTCTTTCTTTCTTTCTTTCTTTCTTTCTTTCTTTCTTTCTTTCTTTCTTTCTTTTCTTTCTTTCTTTCTTACCTACTGTTACATAAATGAGCCAAAGATGGTCTCTATGTTTTGGCTCCTAGACACTGATTTCTTCCCTGCAGGGTAAGATCTATTAGTAACGACTACTAGGGCCAAACTCAAATTTTTACATATCAAATTATTTAAAACACAACCCAAACAAGCAGATTTATAGCCACTTAGGCCCTGATTGCTTTTCATATTCCA
>NW_027774810.1:0-292 GCF_054177405.1 Leptonychotes weddellii | reverse complement strand
TTTTAGTATTCTACTTTAATATAAGTATTGGTGTATGTTATATTTAATATGTAAATATATATTTATATTTTATAGATATTTTAGGGATTACAATATACATTGCTAACTTTTCAGTCTTCTTAAGAGTTAATACTTTTTCAGTGAAAATAAAGTCAAGATACCTTACAACAAAATAGATCTAGTCTCTCCTTTGCCTTGTGTAATATGCATTATATCTACATACGTTGAAAATTCTACCATATTATGTTTTAATTTTTATTTTCAATACTAGTACATATTTTAAGAATCGGAG
>NW_027774809.1:0-292 GCF_054177405.1 Leptonychotes weddellii | reverse complement strand
GCCTGCAAAAGGAACTCGATTGTCCTAAATCCCCAACCTGGGAGTTTCATCCACCGGGGAAGACTGACTCCTATCCCAGGAGAGGAGACTTCGAGTCCACACCACCCCCAGACAAACGTTGTCACACCCTCATACCTCCCGTCTGCTCTTCTGAAGGCCCATTCATCTTTCCCCAAAGCATTTACTCTCCCCTAAGCGACCTGCATCTCCCTCTCCTTCTCTATTCAGATGGTATATAAGCTCTCAAGTCTCATCTGTTTTTCAGGTGTTCGCTTTTTTTCCCGCTGTGATG
>NW_027774808.1:0-292 GCF_054177405.1 Leptonychotes weddellii | reverse complement strand
TGCCACACTCAGGCACCTCCGGCCTTTCTGTGACCCCGAAGGTCCTGAGACCACACTGTCCCGGAGGGTTCCATCCCCCACTTAGCCACCAGAGTGACGTCCCTCGGCGGAGGAGACTTAAAAGTTCCGATTTTGTGCTCCGCGGCTCTATCACTTGCCAGAAGCCGCCGACGGAGGCCCCTCCCCTGCCGTCTATCCTCCCGAATATTGCCTCGGATTCACTTCTCCGCATGTCCTACCTTCCAGAAAGTGGTCGCTTTTCTGATGAGAGAGTTGTTGCTCTTCTTTTCTT
>NW_027774807.1:0-3704 GCF_054177405.1 Leptonychotes weddellii | reverse complement strand
AATGTTGGAGAGGTTGTGGAGAAAGGGAACCCTCTTACACTGTTGGTGGGAATGCAAGTTGGTACAGCCATTTTGGAAAACAGTGTGGAGGTGCCTCAAAAAATTAAAAATAGAGCTACCCTGTGACCCAGCAATTGCACTCCTGGGCATTTAGCCCAAAGACACAGATGTAGTGAAGAGAAGGGCCATATGCACCCCAATGTTCATTGCAGCAATGTCCACAATAGCCAAACTGTGGAAAGAGCTGAGATGCCCTTCAACAGATGAATGGATAAAGAAGATGTGGTCCATATATAC
This sequence comes from Leptonychotes weddellii, assembly GCF_054177405.1. Lineage (NCBI taxonomy): Eukaryota > Metazoa > Chordata > Mammalia > Carnivora > Phocidae > Leptonychotes > Leptonychotes weddellii. The sequence continues at coordinate 3,407 of NW_027774807.1, read as the reverse complement.
AATGGAATATTACTCAGCCATCAGAAAGGATGAATACCCAACTTCTACATCAACATGGATGGGACTGGAGGAGATTATGCTAAGTGAAATAAGTAAAGCAGAGAGAGTCAATCATCATATGGTTTCACTTATTTGAGGAACATAAGGAATAGCATGGAGGACATTAGGAGAAGGAAGGGAAAAATGAAGGGGGGGAAATTGGAGGCAGAGATGAACCATGAAAGACTATGGACTCTAAGAAACAAACTGAGAGTTTTAGAGGGGAGGGGAGTGGGGGAATGGGTTAGCTTGGTGATGGGTATTAAAGAGGGCACGTATTGAATGGAGCACTGGGTGTTATACGAAAACAATGAATCATGGAACACTACATCAAAAACTATGATGTAATGTATGGTGATTAACACATCATAATAAAAAAAAACAACTAATGATGTAATGTATGGTGATTAACATAACATAATAAAATAAAATTTAAAAATTAATAAAAATTAACTAACTAAATAAATAAATCCTTTTTTAAAATGTGGAAATTCATTATAAGAATTGATAAGACCTAGAAAAAGACCAAGAAGTCCCCTTTTATTTCTTCTTTCCAGGTTCACTTTTACTTCCAAAAGATGTCTACTCTACTGGAAAATATCATGGCCATTATCAACCTATTCCATGACTATTCAACAACAGACAAGGAAACTGACACACTGAGCAGAGAAGAACTGAAGGAGCTCCTGGAAAAGGAGTTTCGGCCAATCCTGAAGGTAAGGGATATCTGCTGGAACATAAAGGTGCATCATGCTTGCTCTGCAGCAGCAATATGACAAATAATAACTGTGAGCTTTTGTGAATTATTGGTTTTGGAATAGAAACAGACTTAATCTGACTTCAAAACAGATATAATCTGTTTTCCTCTCTTTATACCTTTAATACACTACGCACACACATGGATGTGCACAATACACAAACCCACCACATACATCTGTGAAAAAAATATAAATATTTATTGACAACAAATGAACACCAAATAATTAGTTCTTGGTATTATGTTTCCTAACTTCAAGAATGTTAAGAAGATATACTTAAGAGACAACTCACTGATAGATTTCATAACATATTGACATATAAAGAAAAAAAAGGGGGCACATGACACATCAAACTTTTTAGTGTCAACAAACCAGCTTTAAAGATATATTCTTTTAGTACAATAGCTAGAGTTTCCTCCTAACTCATCATAAGCTGAACATTTTTAAAGAAAAAACCCACATAGTTTCCCACATTTACTTACCAAAAATAACATTCACCAAATTGTTTTTTAATTATTCAACTGACCATGTGAGTCATTCTCATGTAACCTCCCCCTGTCTTCCGTATGTACAGAATCCAGATGACCCAGACACTGCTGACGTCTTCATGCATATTCTTGATTTAGACCATGACAAGAAAATAGACTTCTCAGAGTTTTTTCTGATGGTATTCAAATTGGCTCAAGCATACTATGATATGACCAGAAGACAGAACTTCCAAGCACCAGAGCAAAACCAAAAAAAACATGCGTATCACACACAAGATGAAGAAGATGACATAGGGGAAGACAAAGTACAAGAAGCGAAAGAAGAAAGAATTAGAAAATCCAGTCAATCAGGAAAAAATCATAGAAAGGGGAAGAAAACAATATCCAACAGCCCAAAAGGAAGAGGAGGAAAGGGACATGAACAGACATCAGACAGCTCTAGACATGCACGATCCCATGAGGGTCAGACAGCTGACGGTAGACACTCTGAGTCAGGATCTCCCCATCACCAATCATCCACTTGGACACATGGCTCTAGACAATCACAGTCTGGACATGGAAAATCGTCATCTGAAATCAGGCCAGCGAAAAGCCCAGGATCCAGGATTAGTCAGAACAGTGATAGCAAAGGACACTCAGAAGATTTGGAAATACAGTTTGGATCTGGCTCAGGAAACCAACATGGATCTGCCCATGACCATGCAGGAGACAGCTCAAGATGCTCTGAGTCTCATCAATGGCAGACAGACCATCATGCACAGTCTAAGTCTACCCATAGACGGTCAAGCTCTGGTACCAGAAGAAGACAAGGATCTAGTCATGGACACTCTACACACACCTCTAGACAATCCAGGTCTCCTTATGGAGACACATCCTCTCAGGGATACACTGGCTCCTTCCATAGGCAGTCAAAACCAAGCACAAGAGGAAGACAAGAACCTTGGCATGAGCAGTCAGCAGACAGATCCAAACATTCAGGCACTGCATATGGACAACAATCCTCCAGATCCAGGGCAAGCAGGCATCGGGGATCCAGTGTAAGTCAGGCCAGCAACACTGAAGGACATTCAGAAGATTCATGTAGAGAATCCTCAATGACCCACAAAAGAACTGGTTCCACATCAAGGAATCAACATGGGTCTACCCAGAGCAGGTCAGCTGAGAGATCCAGGCAGTCAGGGTCCCATAAAGGGCAGAGGGCCAAACAAAGACAGTCTGACTCTTCCCACCGAGACTCAGGATCCACCACCAGGGAAAGACAAGGGCGCCACCATGAGCAGTCACAGGATAGCTCCAGACACTGGGAAACTGGACATGGACAAACCTCTTCTGGATCTGATAACAGCAGACACCAGGGATCCAGTATCAGTCAGTCCAGTGATGGTGAAGGACAATCAGAAGACTCAGATACTCAGTCAGTCTCAGTCCAGGAATGGTCCAGGTCCAGGCAAAGGAGACAACATGGCAGTGAACATGGCAGCCCTGAGCACTCAGGGTATTACTTCTACCAGATATCCTCCCCAGAACAGTTTGATTCTGTCCATGGACCGTCTCAATCCAGTACCAGGGGGAGACAAGGATCCCACCATGAGCAGGCACATGACAACTCTAGACATGCAGGATCCCATGAGGGTCAGGCAGCCGATGGTGGGCACTCTGACCCAGGATCTCACCACCAGCAATCATCCACTCGGGCACATGACTCTAGACAATCGCAGTCTGGGCATGGACAATCATCATCTGAATTCAGGCCAGTGAGAAACCAGGGGTCCAGTATTAGTCACGACAGTGATAGCGAAGGGCACACTGAAGATTCTGAGAGCCAATCTGGATCTGGCTCAGGAAACCAACATGGATCTGCCCATGGCCATGTAGGAGACAGCTCTAGATGCTCTGAGTCTCGTCAAGGGCAGAGAAACAATCATGGACAGTCTGAGTCTGGTCATGGACACTCAGACACTGGTACCGGAAGGAGACAAGGATCTAGTCCTAGACACTCTACAGATACCCCTAGACAGTCACGGTCTCATGGTGGAGAGTCATCCTCTCGGGGACACACTGACTCCTACCATGGACAGTCAACATCAAGCCCAAGAGGAAGACAAGAATCACATCATGAGCA
>NW_027774806.1:0-13881 GCF_054177405.1 Leptonychotes weddellii | reverse complement strand
TGTTAGATTATCTAGATTGGATTGGATCTCATTGATAGCATTTTTAAGTTCTGCCAATTCACCTTTTATTTCTGCCCTTAGAGACTCTATGTTGCCATTAATTGATTTCTCATCCTAGCCATTGTCTTCACAATTGCTAGCCTGAATTCCATTTTCGACATCTTGGTTATATCTGCATCCATTTGTAAATCTGCAGCATAAGTCATGACTCTGAGTCTTTTCTGTTTTGGGGGCTCCTCCTCCTAGTCATTCTGTTGATGGGTGTTTGAGGGAATGTATAGAGTCCAAATTATTGACCAGAACCCAAGCAAGATGCACCTGTTTCCTTGGGACCTTAGGGTTGCTGGCCTCTTGTTTTCCCAGCCTGTCTTCTGTGGGAGGGGCCTGCAGCGCTGTTACTCAGGCAACCCTGTTTGGGCAGAGTTGCCCTGCTCCCCTGTGGTGGGGGATGGGCTCAGTGGGAATCAGTCTTTGGGGCTTTTGTTCTCTGGCGCCTTTCCCTGGCAGCTTTCCGCCTCTCTTCCGTGAGTCAGAGCAGAAGAGACTGTTTCCAACCCTCTGCCTCAGAGCAGAGAGACCTCAGTCTGTTCTTCAGTGAGCTCTCCAGGCCACGCTGTCTCCGTTTCTGTCCTTGCTGCTATAAACTGCAGCATCCTGGGTTGTGCACCCCTCCGTAGCTCTCCCAGTCCTGCCTCCAGGTGGGGGCACGTCTCTGCCCTTTGTGCTTCTAAAAGCCCAGCTGCTCCCAGTTCGTGTGCGCACGACTCCGCTGCTCTGGGTTCTGTCCCGGGGACTGCAGTTCGCGTGCGCGCAACTCCACTGCTCAGGGTTTCCACCCTGGGGGTTGCAGTTCACCGGTGGGACCCCGGCGCACCGGCTTTCCGTCTCGGAGGCTGCAGTTTGCGTGCGTGCGACCCCGCTGGTCTGGTTTTCCACCCCAGGGGCTGCCCTAAAGTCCTTTCCCGATGCTACTGGTCTGCGAGTCTGTGCCCCGTCCACAGCGCTCGAGGCTGTCACTCCCCGGTGGTGTAGGATTCCCACGTCCAGGCTCCCTCCCACTGCTGTTTATCCTCCGATATCTGCCCGCAGAATCACGGCTCTCCACTTCGTACCTCAAAACCAACCGCCTGCGATATTCTGTTTGTAGAGATCCAGATCTTCTTACATCTCAGGCTGGTTTCGTGGGTGCTCAGAGTGGTCTGGTAGATATCCAGCTCAATTCCGGGCACCAGTTGAAATAGGGTCCCCTACTCCTCCGCCATCTTTCCCCCTCCTCAACTATTAAGTCTTAAAATAGTTTTAGTAGCCCTGTCTTATAGTTCTTTCTCACAGATTTAAACATAATTCTGCGAGGAAAGCAAACCACGTATTTACTCTTTGAGGCATTTCCAATGATGTAGGTCTATAGAAGAAAAGCCCATGGGGATGTACCTCAAGTGGAGTGAGGTTTTTTTGATACTTGCAGCTAAAAACATCCCAGTAGATATATATACCCGAGGATGTGGCTTAGGTGGATGCCACACTAGGCTCAATTGTATAAGTCATGAGATCATCTCCCTGTCATGAGTGGTGGGTCCTATCTTCCAGCTCCAAATCAGAAATTCTGGGGGGGAGACCCACCAGCGTGCTTTAACAAACCCCCCAGGTGATTGTGTTTGAAGACCACTGAACTAAGCATATCAGACAGATATGTAATTTGCAAACTCTTGTGTTTCCTTAGGATTCTCAGATATAGAATAATAAAATAGTTTTCATAGTAATAAGGTGATTCAAAATGTAAAGAACCCACTGAAGACATTTTTCATGATTATGACTTTTCGTTATGCCAAGCAATATCATTGCTAATGAATTGTTTTGGATGACTGCATATGGTAGAGAATTACCTCAGTTGTATGTGTGTTTGAAACTCACCAGCTGACTTGGAAACCTCATTGCCATTGGATGGCCTGGTGGAAGCATTTAAGTCAGATTGGAGGATATTGGGGAATTTCTCAGGGCATGGTTGTCAGGCCCTTGGCCCCAGAGGATTTTACCTATATTAGTTTTTATGAAGTGGGTCTAGAAAATGGGAGACGGTGTTAATATAGGTTCTTTCAAAGGCAGACTGTGTTTTTATCTCTCTCTTGGTTAATTCAGTGCTTAGTGGCCCTCTGGCCTGATCACAGTTCTATAGTCCCCTGAGAATCAGTTGTTAAGCCTAATTATGATTGCTTTGAACTTCCGTGAGACTCTGATGTCAAAGGTTTCCTATTAGGTTTTTGATCACAGTTTTTTGTCTTAGCTTGCCCCTTATGTGATCACATATTGCTGCATTTCTGCTCACATGCTGAGACCCTCTCTCTTCTTGGTGCCTCCCTTTAAGTGATGATAAATGTTTTCTATCCAGGCCAAGAAGAATCATAACTTGCTGTTACTTACAGAGGCCTCCTAATTTTACATTAGAGAGAGCCGAAGTCTGGATTGTAATTTACTTCATTCATTCATTTGTTCCAAAATACTTATTGAGCGCCTACCATGAGCCAGGCCCTGTTTAATAATGGCAAGAGCATGATTAGAATAAAGGAATCATAACTCCTATACCAGTGCTCTTGTCACTATCCTACTTCTTAAAAGCCATTTGAATAAAAAGAAATGAAATAAAAAGCAATGAAATACAAATAATTAAGAAAAAAGGGAAAAGAAAAGTAAGAGAAAAGGTCATTTCGGAGCTAAGTGCCTTCTGGATGACTAAGCACACAGATTTTCTTTTCCGTCCCCAACGGTCCACTGGAATGAGTGAATAAATATAAAATTAAGAAAAACAATGTAACAGTACTAGGAAATATGAAGGCTGATATTAGCAGAAGCAACAAATTTCTGGAAGATATAAAGCAAATGGGTTTGGATCGATGGAGTAACTAGATAGAACTGATAACTGCAGCTAATACAAATGAAAGAGGATGGTAATGGAGGAAGAAGGGAGTTTTGTTTTTGTTTAGTTTGAACAGAACTTTGGAAAAACCCCAAGATTATAATCATTAGGAGCTAGCAGCAGAAATCTTCTATTGGATACTTAGTAGGAAGACCAGTAAAACTAGGACATTCCAAGTACCTGGAAAATGCATACATTCCCAGCTCTAGAAGACCTGGCACAAATATTTTGAAAACCAATAAAGGGGTGGATGGATTTTGTCATTAGGGGTAAGCAGGAACATTTATAGTGAGTATCGGAGCTAAAAAGAGAAGTTGGGTGGTACTCCCATGTGATATCAGCTGCCAATAGGGGAAACCTTTCCACATCCTGACAGCAAACTCCTACCTACCCTAACAGAGAGGAATCTCTGATGACAGATCACAGCTCACTCATCATAGCCATGGCTTCTGTCCTTTGCAATCAAATTCATTATCAAGGGAACTGTGACTTTCACATTGGCCATATATATCAGTTCTCCTAAACTGTCACATATAAATAGTTGAGTTTCCAGATATTTAAGGAAAAATAACAGCATAAAAATGAGTTACCAACTTTAATAAATCAAAATGATTCTTTAAGAAATTGAAGTGCTGGAGAAATATAGAAAAGATTATTAAAACAATTTAGTATTTTCAAAGAGATTTGAGGGGACACTATATTCATACAACTAGAATACACTGCTAAGAAAAAGTAAAGTATATGAGAGAATTTATAGAAATTGGAAAACCTCTACATGATTGTTGAAATAAATGTAACGGGTCAACTGATGATATAGAATGTAAAGTTCTTAATTCCCCAAAGCTTCTTCATATATATAGATAAGACCAGTCACTCTGGAACTAATTTTCATTCAGAAAAGTGTCACTTGAAAGAACACAATTAACCCATTGCCCAGGTGAAAAGGGATAATATGACCTTCTTTGGCTGACAAAAGCTGCCTTTAATCTGACTTTGGAATGCTGAGTTGGTTACTGGAAAGGAGATGGGAATGTTTGCATAAGGAAAAAGAAATTACCCAAGAGGAAAGGTCTACTCTTTCCCTTTTGAGGTTTAATGTCTTTAGTACTTCTCTGGCTGACTAGGTCTGTGAAAAGTCCAGAGGCATAAGAGACATCAAGTTTCTCAGGGAGGAACTCACCATGGGGTTAGGTAGAATCTGGACAAGTGTGCAAGGGTCAACATTAAAGTGAAAGGTTAACTTGGAGAGGGTTGGGTATGGGATATCATGCAGCCACAACAACAAATACCTGTGAACGCAACCACCTTGGCAGATTGGTGATGGTAGAAAATAATTGTTAAGCTTGCATATGAGCTGAAAGAGCTATATCCTTGCAGTTTAGACCTAGGGCATCAGAGAAACTTGTGCAAGGGCCTGTACCTCTTCAGGCAAAACTACAGTGATGGACAAGGTGTTATAATAGTTTTCAAAAGCATCCCTATGGTCAATGACAAAAGTGGTCATATTAGACTCATCACACTCAAGTTCTCTCTATCAGCTGGTTGAGAACTGGGGCAAACTTTTTGGAGTCCTGTAAAATTTAGGGAGAAGAAGGACTATCTCAAGAAAGGGTTAGTTGTCAGCTAAAGGGCAATTGAAAAACGTAAATGATGTGACTAAATTCATACTCCCCAACTGCTGAAGTAAATCACACAAATTACCTAAAAATTTCAGTTGAAAAATTGAATAATAGAATAGGTGTGTTTGAAAATCAAATTAGTTTTATGGAAGATCAAGCCAAGAAGTTTCCTCAGAATATAATGTGAAAAGAGATGAAAATTGTGAAACTTGGAAGGATGTCGTTCAGTATATGAGGCACAAAAACTCACAAGACATGCAAGACCTTCAGAAATCCCAGTATCTACCCGGTAAAACATCTATAAGGAGAGACTAGAGAGATTAGAAGGAATGATATAGTCAAGGTGATAATAGAAGAATATTTTTTTCTGAGCTGAGAGAAGACATTAGAATTTTGATTAAAAAAAACAAAAAAATAAGTGTTAGCAGGGATGTGGAAAAATTGGAAACTTTGTGCATTGTTGATGGGAATGCACAATGGTGGAGCCACTGTGGAAAATATCATGGCAATTCCTCAAAACATAAACATAGAATTATCATATGACCCAGTGATTTAACTTCTGGGTATATACTCTGAATCAATGAAAGCAAGGACAGGTGCAGATATTTGTACACCCATGTTTATAGCAGCATTATTCACAATAACTAAAAGGTAGATACAAACCACGTCCATTACTAGATAAATGGATAAACAAAATGTGGCATATACATACAATGGAAAATTCTTCAGTCTTAAAAAGGAAGGAAATTCCGACATATTCTACAACATAGATGAAACTTGAGGACATTATGCTAAGTAAAACAAGCCAATCATAGAAGGACAAATATTGTATGATTCTACTTATATGAGGTATCTATATTAGTCAAACAGAAAGTAGAATGGTGGTTTCCAAAGGCTGGGAGAAGGGGGTATGTTGACTTGATGTTTAATGGGCATAGCGTTTCATTTAGGCAGGATGAAAATGTGGATTGTGGTGATGGTTGCACAAGGCAGTACAAGGGAGAGGCAAGTGAAAGGGTTAAGAAAGTGGGCCTGCATTTGAGTCCTGACACCACCACTTATTAGCTCCATGTCGTTGGCCAAGTCAGTCACCTAATTTCTCTGTACCTCAGTTTCCTCACCTGTAAAATATGGATAATAATAGTGACTACCTCATGGGATTATTTGGAGGACTTTATTATTAATGAGAACAACATGAAGAAATAGTACAACTCTGTGGTCTAATTTGAAAAAAAATCTATTAAAATTTAAAATGCACTTACTCTTAGTACAAGAGAGCCATCCCAAACAGGCAGGTGCCTTTCCAGCCTTTGGTCCCAACACACCAGTTGACATTCCACTGAACGACTCACATGGCCATAGGAGAGATGGGAAAGTCATATGTCAAAGGATGTGAATACAGGAAGGGTAAAAAATTAGGGCCATTAATGTTACATAATATTACCAACCTACTTTTTTCATAGTTGTGATTTGGGGGAAAAATCGTATAAATAAGACATACATGAGGATTTTTAGGAAAGTGGGCTTACTGATAACCATGTAGATATTAGAATTGCACTAGTACCCCAAGCCCCCGCCCCCCCTCCCCAAAGTGTCTGTAAAATACTATGTGCTTAAAAATGTTAGATGAGGGGCACCTGGGTGGCTCAGTCAGTTAAGCATTTGCCTTCGGCTCAGGTCATGATCCCAAGGTCCTGGGATCGAGCCCTGTATCCGGCTCCCTGCTCTGCGGGGAGCCTGCTTCTCCCTCTCCCTGCTTGTTGTACTCTGTCTCTCCTTTTCTCTCTCTCAAATAAATAAATAAAATCTTTAAAAAAATATTGGATGAAATAATAAATTATTATTCATTCATTCAATGAGAGCCTTTCTAACTGGAATGATCCTGTGAGAATAGGATGCTGGGATCCTTCTTCCAGTTTATTGAGACTATAGTCTGTGCAGTAGCTGAGGGAGGATGGTAGGGAGAGGCAAAGAGTTAAAATATCTAAGGCAAATATATCTATATTTATATTTATATCATCTATAGTAATATGATTTGCCTTAGATATTCTCCTAGCCTCAATTAGTGAAAAATAAAATGAATGCATAGTTGTGAATGGGATGTGCTTTTTCTGATTCTAGGGGTTTGGGAAGTTTACAGGTAGTGGAAAGTGCACTTGGTGGAATACTCCGGAAACTGGCTTTTTGCCCTAGGTCTGCCACTAATGAAAGATAGAATCTTGAATAAGTTCCTTACCTTATCTGAGTGACAATTTTTTTATCATTAAAATTGGGCTGGAGGATCTCTAAGATTCTTTCCAACCCTAAGGATTTAAGAAGGAAATTAAAAAAAAATGGAAATATGACAACAGTATAGATGGGAATTCATTGAAACACATTTTGTAAAATTAGAAGCAGCAGCTGATTTATAAGAAGCAATAACATGTTCTCTAAAATGATTAATTATAACTGAGCAGTTACTATTGATATAAGGATGGTTATATCTCATGAATAAAATTCTGAAGCTCATTCCAAACCAGTGTTATTTTTTTAAACAAAAAGTAACAGCAAGGTGCTTCAAATTAAAAAAAAAAAATCAGTGCTGGATAAATGATGAATAGAAAAAACTAAAGATTATAAAGCTGCACTGGGTATTCTACAAAAACAATGAATCGTGGATCACTACATCAAAAACTAATGATGTATGGTGACTAATATAACATAATAAAATAAAATTAAAAAAAGATTATAAAGCTTACACTAGGTTATAAATTATTGACTAATCTCTGATTCAGAGTGACATACCAAAGTAAGAAAATACATAATATTATAGTGGTTTTACCCTAAAATGTATCCTTTCTACTTGACAAAACTTCCTGCATTGTATTATGGAAGAGCATAGTTACCATTTGTTTCATCAACTCAAAAGGCTATGGCTGTCTTCTAAACTTCTCCACCTTCCTCTAAGCAGCAGTTATAAATCCACAATCCACTAATGTATATGAATATACATTATAGGTTAGGTTTATATATACAAAATGATTCACTTCGCCAGCTAGGTGTAACAATATATCACATATTCTTTATTTTGCCAATTAATCATTCAAACTACAACATGTCTTTTTTTTTTTTTTAAGATTTTAAAGGAATTTGACAGAGAGAGACAGTGAGAGAGGGAATACAAGCAGGGGGAGCAGGAGAGGGAGAAGCAGCCTTCCCGCTGAGCAGGACCCTGGGATCATGACCTGAGCCGAAGGCAGACGCTTAGCAACTGAGTCACCCAGGCGCCCCAACATGTCCTTATTAGCAGAAAGTCTAGCATCTCTTATTTGAGTGCTTCTCCTTCCAAACTATCCCAAGTTGTTCAGATGGCTTTCTCATACCAAAGGCTGTCAGTTATATTTCCAAGGTAATTTCAAATTTTCATTGGTTCTCTACTTAGGGTTTCTCTTTGCCATATGGTGTCCTCTATTAAGGATTGGTCTTAATCCAGTTTCAGAGATGTTCATCACTTGATGATGATTTATTTCCAGTCTAAGACCCTATATTTGCTTCCCTATGTACTTGGGTTCAATGTATAGAGTGCCTAATCAAGATTCTGAGTTCTGCAGTCATGTGAACTGGATTTGAATTTGCCTTTGCTTCTTTTTAGTTGAGTGACTTAAGCTTTTATCTAACTTTCTGAGTTTCAGGTTCCTCATCTATAAAATAAAGATAGTAATAGAATTTATCATTGTTATGAAAATTAAATGAGACAACATATAACAAGCAAAGTACCTGGCACCTACAAGATTTATAGAAAATGTATGTTCCTGTTATCATTATGACTACTACTAGTAGTAATCTAGTAATCATTTCCAGAAGTGTAACAATATTGCAAGATTGCTGTGATTCAGAACTTAGTGTTTCCATTTTTTACTTCTTGGGAGGAACCTGGGCTCCCTGTGCAAATTAGTCTACCTTTATCCCAGAGCTCTGCACACCAAAGCAATTGACCACCTGGTTGAATGTTTCTCTAAGAAAAATGGGCAAAGGTTATGTATAAGCTATTCATGGAAGAGTAAATTTGAACGGCCTGTATATATAATCTTGCTAGTCCTTAGGAAAATACAAATTAAGATAAAAATGAGATAACATTCTATAACCAATAGATCTGCAAAAACAAATTTCTGATAACATCAATCTGTGGGGGTTTGGAACAATGGTGCCCCTCATGTGTTGTGGATGAGAATGTAAGTCATTACATCCACTTTGTTCACACTGTCTCTAAGTGGTAGGGAATGGACAAATAAAATGTGATTTATTTATGAAATAGAACACTATACAGTATTAAAATGAATGAAACTTGTGTGTGAACTTGATACATCTGAAAAATGTAATGTTGAGTAAAAAAAAGTTGGTAAAGGATATATAAAGTACACCATTTACATATACTTATTAAAATACAAATAAGTACACAATCATATGTAATAGAAATATTAAAATATGTAGGCTAGAGATCCCAACTTTAGAATGTTAGCTACTTTGGGGGAAGAAGGGAGATGGACAGGATAGACAGAGGAGTTATATCTTTCTAGATAACACTTTGTTTCCTTTAAAAAATTTTTTTAAGACAACATTGTAATGTAGTAACATTTGTTACCTATGTAAAATGGGTTCATAGGTATCTATGAAATATTTTTTTTCTCCTTTCTATAGACATAAATATTTAATTATATGACATCAGATAAAGAAAATTAAAGGGAAAATAATAGCTCATTTAACCTTTAGGATAATCACAAAACACTAGCTTGCATTCCCACAGTGCAGGAGGGTTCCCCTTTTTCCGCATCCTCACCAACATTTGTTGTTTCCTGCCTTGTCAATTTTAGCCATTCTGACTAGTGTGAGGTGATATCTCATTGTGGTTTTGATTTGTATTTCCCTGATGGCTAGTGATATTGAACATTTTTTCATGTGTCTGTTAGCCATTTGTATGTCTTCTTTGGAGAAGTGTCCATGCCTTCTGCCTGTTTCTTTCTTTTTTTTTTAAAGATGGGGTAATTGGGTGACGGGCATTAAAGAGGGCACTGGATGTAATGAGCACTGGGTGTTATATGCAACTGATGAATCACTAAATTCTACCCCTGAAACTAACAATACAGTATATGTTACTTAAATTGAAATTAAATAAATAATTTAAAAAAATAAATAAAATTCTCTGTGCTTCATTTTCTCATCTGGGAAGTAGGGGTGAAAATAATAGTTAATCTATAATATTAAGTTATAAAAAGCTCAGCACAATGCCCATGGTATTATAAGTGTTCTTCTTATGTTTTAGCTTGCCCAGAATTCATAAGTACATTAACACCAAGAATTTTAGTATTGGCCCTGCCAAGCTTTTTGTGTTACAGCTCTGCACCACTGTAGTGAAAACAAGATGAGGTTTCAGAATCAGACAAACTGCATACTATCACCTACCAGATTAATTTCCTCGTCTATAAAATGGTGGCAATAATTTTTCTCCTGCATTATTTTTGGAAGGATTAAATATGATTACATGTATAAAATACCTAGCAGGTAACCTAAGTTAATTAATATTAATCCTCTAACTTCCCATACCACTTCTCTTACTCATTTAATTAACAAAAATTAATGACTGCTTATTAAGTTCTTAGTGTTTTAGTCTTCAGGGATAAATCATTTCATTTAAAAGGCCTTACTCTCTTGAAGCTTATATTATATTGGGGGGGTTTGGATAGGGATAAAACTAGAAAGACAGAGTGTTGCATTGGGAATGCAGTATCAGGAGTGAGAAAGTCTGATTTTCCTGCTATTCTGCTACTAATTTAATGTTTAGTGTTGAACAAATTACTTATCTGTGCCTCATTAGTAAAGTGAGACGGCTGGACAATATATTTCGGAGATCCTTTAAACTCTAACATTCTTTCAATCTAAAACTTCTACAGCTTTGTAAATTAGGTATAGAAAACTGAAGTGCCTTTGTGGGCCAGCTAGGTAGCAGAACTGCTTGACTATAAAGAGTGGTGGAGACATGGCAATTTGGGAAGTTCATGCCTGAGTAAAAGTTTTTACATTACAATTGTTTTTTAAAAGCATTCAGCTCATCCTATGGGCTGAATTCTGCAAAACTTGGCCTAAGTATTCATCCTGATTTAGACAGGGCATTATACTTCTCCATGCTTCAGTTTTCCTATTTACAGTAGGGTCAACAAATGTGACTCTTATAAAGAGCTTAAAGAGGGGCGCCTGGGTGGCTCAGTTGGTTAAGCGACTGCCTTCGGCTCAGGTCATGATCCTGGAGTCCTGGGATCGAGTCCCACATTGGGCTCCCTGCTCAGCAGAGAGTCTGCTTCTGACCCTACCCCTCTCATGTTCTCTCTCTCATTCTCTCTCTCTCTCGCTCTCAAATAAATAAATAAAATCTTTAAAAAAAAAAAAGAGCTTAAAGACTTTTGAGATAATCATCTAAATCTTTTTAGTTAGGAATGGAAGAAAGAATGACATTCTGCTCTTGAACATGAAAATGAGTTAATTCTATAAAGTAGAATATACCAGGACTGCTACAAATATTCAGTTGTCTGCACTTCTTATTTTCATGTAAACTGAAATAATAGTAAATGTTGAACATTGATAGATCATCTCTAGGCAAAGAATCAAAAAAAATTCTCAGTGCAAAGAATAGGCTTGTACCTGACGATTTGAGGTGGTAGGTGGAGTGTTCTGCATTTACACTGCAAGCCACTGATAGTTGAGGAGCTCATTAATCATGTCATTTATAGGAAATAATAAAGGATGAAGTATGTTACTTGTATATAGAGATTATCATACCTAATTTATTAAAGAAAGGATATACTTCAGAAGAAAAATTACTGCAAATGGCATGGATCATGAAGAGGGATCATAAAATAAAAGATCTTGCTTTTTATTAAAAGAGAAACTTTGTCCTGACAACTTTCCTGTACTTATGATTTTGGAAAATGAAACAGAGATAAGAGTATTTACTTGCACACTTGCTTTGATTTAACTGAGAATTTTTGGTTAGGTTTTAGCAAACCAAAGTGAATTGGAGAATGAGAATTTTAAATGAATTTTGGATGTACAAAATATGGGTTATTCAGAAGAAAAACAAGTTCACCTTGAAAACAGCGATAAGCATGAAGCCTTCAAATGACCCAAACAATGCTATTTGGAATGATGTTTGGGTTTATTAAGAATAATATTTTTCCCCACTATAATGTTAAAACTTTAGTAAAGTAATGAAAACATTATAAGTTTAAAAAGTTATATTTGATTCAGGGGCCAGGAAGTGAATTCGTTATTGATAAAAGTCCACTGTTGAGATTTAATAATAAATATATTTGATTAATTTTTAAAGGTACCTAAAACATTTTTAATTTTGGGAACTATGCATTTTGGTATAGTTTAGAGCATACTCATTATCACATCAACATGGTATATAAGTAATTTTTTGGTTTATTTCTTACAACTTTATTGTGGTGTAATCGACATGCAGTAAACTGTATATATTTAATATATCAAGTTTGATAAATTATGACAAATATCTATATATCTGTCTCTATATATATACTTATTAAAATATATCCACAGTCAATATAATGAGCATTATATTGCACCAAAAGCTTTTTTGTGCCCCTTGGTTATCTCTCCTTCCCACCTTGCCTGAACCTCCTTCTCCTCCCCACTTTTCCTCAGGCACCACTAATTGCTTTGAATTTTTTAGAATTTTATATAAATGGAATCATATATACATATACTCTTTTTTGCCTGACTTTTTTCATCCAACATAATTATTTTGAGATTCATTCACAGTTTTGCCCAGCTCAATAGTCTATTTCTTTATACTGCTGAGTACTAATTCATTGTATGGATATGCTAAATTTGTTTATCCATTTGCCTCTTAATTTGCTTAAAGTTTTTGGCTATTATAAATAAGGCTGCCATGAACATTCCTCTACACTTAAGAAAGTGAAATGCTTAGGTATAAAACTAATAAAATGTGTCAACATCTATATGAAGAAAACTATAAACTCTGATGAAAGATATCAAAGAAGAACTAAATAAATGAAGAGATATTCCATGTTCATCAATAAGAAGACTTAATATTGTCTAGATGTCAGTTCTTCCCAACTTGATGTATAGATTTAACACAGTCCCAATCCCAATTCTGGCAAGATTTCTGTCTTTTTCTTTTGTGCATGTGTATTGACAAACTGATTCTTTTATTTATTTTTATTATTTATTTATTTATTTATTTAAATTCAATTAGCCAACGTATAGTACATCATTAGTTTCTTTTTTATTATTTTTTCTTTTTTTATTATTATGTTCAATTAGCCAGCATATAGCACATCATTAGTTTTTGATGTAGTGTTCAATGATTCATTAGTTGCATATAACACCCAGTGCTCATGTCAAACTGATTCTTAAGTTTATAGGGAGGGGCAAAAGACGCAAAATAGCGAAAACAATATTGAAGGAGAAGAACAGGGCTGGAGGACTGACACTCTCCGACATTAAGACTTACTCTAAAGTTACAGTAATCAAGACAATGTGGTATTGTGAAAAGACTAGACAAATAGATCAATGAAAGAGAATAGAGAGCCCAGAAATAAACCCACAAAAATATAATCAACTGATCTTGACAAAGGAGCAAAGGCAATACAATGGAGCACAAATAGTCCCTTCAACAAATGGTGCTAAAACTATTGGACATTCGCATGCAAAAAAGTAAATCTAGACACAGACCTTACACCTTTCGCAAAAAATTACTCAAAATCACGGAACTAAATGTAAAACACAAAACTATAAAGCTCCTAGCAGACAATAGGGGAAAACCTAGATGTCCTTGGGTACGGTGGTGACTCTTCAGGTACAACACCAAAGCATAGTCCATGAAAAGGGAGAGAATAGATGGAAAGGAAAATAAACACTTTTTATACACAGTCTCTTCTTTTTCTTAAAGATTTATTTATTTATTTTAGAGAGAAAGAGAGCACACATGTAGGGGGAGGGGCCATGGGAGGGCATCTCCAAGCAGACTCCCCACTGATCGGGGAGCCTATCATAGGGCTGCATCTCACAACACTGAAATCATGACCTGAGCCGAAACTAAAGGTCAGTCACTCAACTGCCTCAGCCGGTCAGGCACCCCCAGACTCTGATTTACTTCTCATACTTCTAATAATCCTACAATTCCTACCAACTCTTAAATAATCCCATTTAAGATAAGAGAAGACTAAAGTGTCAACAAGTAAAATGATTGCACAATCTCAGTAGGTAGAAAGTAGAAGAGAAGGGATTTTTTTTTTCTTCTTTTATTTACTCATTTTATTTATTTTATTTTATTTT